>NC_134487.1:56609883-56909883 GCF_040206685.1 Ascaphus truei | reverse complement strand
ATCCCCTCCTTACTCACGCACACACCCACCACCCTCTACCCTCTTTTTACTGCACATTCACCCTCACATCATAATCGCCCTTTTATTCAACATATATATTTATCTGCCCTTCTCACGCTGCCTTCACCCCTTTCCTCAATCATACACTCCACATGAATCCACTCTTCTCTTACACCACATATCTTCCCGTTCCCCCACATAAAGCCGTCTCACCCATACAAAGCCCTGGTTCTTCCCCTCCTGCCTCCCGTCACTCCCACATCACCTAAAACATGCCGGCTGCTCAGCGGACGCATTCCGCGCTGTCTGGAGTTAGAGGTTCCTTTCTCTGCTCTGCCTGGCTGAGAGGAGACACGGGTTGCAGTTTTTTCAACTCCAGGCAGAGCGTTTCCACCTTGGGCCGTGGCACCCTATGCAGAGCGTGACGGGACACAAGGGTGCCATGGCACCCCGGGTGAGAGCACTAGCCTAAACTGTTGTTTGACTGGTGTGTGACCAAACATATGACCTTAAAGATGGTGTGTTCCACTTGTTCATTGGTATTACATTATTCTGCACATATGTGTGTGGGTAGATGAGTGTGTATTATCCCTATGTTGTTTATGTGTCTGATATATTAATGGACAGAGGGTTGGATAGATACCTAAAGTATTTGCTATTGCTTCCAATTCTTGTCTAAAGCAACAATTCCCCACCCCCCAGGACCCTATATTAGTTTAACTCCTATGATCCTAGTATTTTACCCCCTGAACACGATACTAGGCTTTTTTTTAGTGTTTTTAGATTTTTTTAAATTGTTTTCTTAATTTCTAGCGTTTGAGGTTACTATGTAACCTCACTGCTCTAGGGAGACATCCATTTTGACCTCCTGGACACGCGACATTCAAATTCTCATATCTCTCAATCGAAGGATTGGGTGCTTTTACGTTTCACCTTGAGATCAACACACCTTACACATACAGTATTGTACAAATGGCTAATTCATTGATGTACGAACATGGAAGTAAATGAGCATAAACTGTATCTTTTTTATAAAGCCATAAATTGTTGGTCTTCTAGTATAAATGCATTTACTCCATTTAGAGGGTCAGTTATTAAAGTTTTCCAGCTGCTAAATTTTTTTTAAAAAAAATACCAATACAAACATTACATAAACATCACAGGGGAAAAAAATCCAATTTGTCGTCTATATTCCTTTTCTTTGAAAAA
Source organism: Ascaphus truei (assembly GCF_040206685.1). Lineage (NCBI taxonomy): Eukaryota > Metazoa > Chordata > Amphibia > Anura > Ascaphidae > Ascaphus > Ascaphus truei. The sequence continues at coordinate 56,908,674 of NC_134487.1, read as the reverse complement.
TGCTTTTTGCTCTCATTTTTCAGCCGGGAGAAATTTATAATTCTCAAATCTGTCTGATAGCAGAGTTATGAATATTCTGCCAAATTGTAAAAGCTAATATTCTGGTTCATCACTAATGTCTCCTACTTAAAAATAAATAAATCCACAATGAAAAGGATTTTTCACAACTTTGGGTCAGATGTGCTTCGAATTACATGCTCTAATAACTCAAATTGCTTCAGTGATTTACAACGCACCAATGCCTAGTGCATCATATCAGTGTGTAGTCTTCTAGGGGCAAATGTATTATTATTTTTTTCTATGTAGGTTAAATTTGGAAAGCGGGAATGGAACCTGGGAAAAGTAGAATATGGACAAGCGACCGTTTTACCACTGAACGCCATTATCCCCGCGATTCTCGTTCCCATGCTTCTGATAATCGGGATCTCGGTTTACTGCTACTGGTGAGGCCGCTGCATGTTTTAATTCTCGTTTATCACCCGAATCTTGCTCATAACTTGACTGTTCTAGCGCCACGTAGAAAGGGCAAACGTGCGTCATTCAATTAGCAGCACATTAAACATCAACTTTGAGGTGGACAACATACTCATTTTGATATGCGTCTTGCCTCCTTTTTTCAATGCTGGTTTTTCAAGCCACAGGATAGAATTTAATAAAACCTCTGTATGGTTTTGTTTTCTGTTTAAACTTCCCCCCAGCCCAAAAAGTGACAAAAACCCTCCACAGTTAAGCATATAACTTTGCTCTACTGTGGAGGGTTTTATCACTTTTTTTACCCACCATAACTTAACTAAGTGCAGTGAAATCTATCCTTGCTTCATTTTGCATAGCCAGTATAACCAACCCCACACTGATGAGACCCATTAAGGTCAAAACAGCTGTCTGGGGGTAGGTTTACTGGCTATGCATCTTAACGCAGGCTGTGCTCAAAGCTGTGCAATGCAGCAAGCATAAGCTTTTAGGGGACCATGTTGTGTGGTTTTGAAGCAAAAGGTGCTGTGTGCTCATTTGCATGTCATTTCCCAAAATCCCTTGCTGCAGTGGAAGTGTTGTGTGCTGAGTGATAATGGTGAAAGGCGGGGTTGTAGACCTGTCTAAGACATGCAAATGAGAATACAGTAATATTTCCATATGATATATTTATATGTCAAAATTCTGATTTGATTGTGTGCCTAACGGAATGGCTGCCTTCTCACTTAGTGCTGCAGTCTGTGAAATGCTGCAGCTGATATGTAACATTCTATAACTAAGTGTAACGCACTATTGTTGCAGCTTTCAGAGTAATACAGTCTGCTGTATGGAACACAACAGATCTGTTTGTGATACTTTGTTGCCAGAGGGCAAACCTCAAAAATGTATGTCAGCGCCTGTTTCAAAAGAGGAAGTGGTTATCATAATCAACCTCATTTATTTTTTCAGTAAATACCGGCCTCCACTTAAAGGGTCATCGCAATACCTTACAGTCAGTTTGAGAACAGTTACCATGAAATACAAATATTTTGTTACGCAGAAGAAAGTCTGAAAAATAAAGTTATAATACATTATTATTATTATCATTTAATTATGATGCGCCAATATATTTCGTAGTGCTGTTCAATAGGGTTGGCGGATGAAAACAATTAAATAAAAAAACATACATTATTACAGTAGGTAAGGGATGCTGTAGCAACCACAGGATGATCAGTACATTTTAAAAAATCATTAAAAATGCCTTTAGGGGTTTAAAAAAAATGTAGACAGTAGTATCTAATACTACAGAACTGATTTTTTTTTTTTTAATAGGATTTTTTTCTGTTTTGCTGCTAAAACATATCTTGTGCTGGAGTGTAGAGAGTTTCCAAGTATCATTATAAAGTGTAACATTGTATATATTCAAAAGGAAAAATGTGTCACATATTTAACATCGGGCTAAACTATTGTTTTAATTGTGAAGTCCCTTAAAATGTAATTGTTGCATTTTCCCTAAACAAAAACCTACCAACAGCTCTCCGAGTGCACAGTCAGTATTGGCTGCAAACAAAGGGCATTTTGTTTAGAGTTTAAACAATGTTTTATGAACTTTTACAGGGTTATGTATGTTGTGAAATATGTTCCATTGCCTCCACAGCTCTCCAATCAGTTATTATACTGCGATATATAGTGGCAAAAACACACCCAGCATTAGTTGATACAGTAGTAGCAAAATAATCAAAGAAAACTGCAACAAGCCAATAATTGGGTGCTCATAAACCATAGAGAACGTGCCACGTTGTTGTTTTTGTACTAGAGATTTTTTTACAGTGTAGCTACAGATATTAAACTGGTAGCATAATGTGATGGCTAAGTATGCTGTATTTTCACAGACAGTACAGAACAAACCCCATACCATATATACCCTTTCAGCACATACCTGTGGTATTGATATTCGCTGTGCTTTGCAAAGTGATTTACAGATTCAGCTTGTAACTCATTCACTGTTTCTTCTCAAGGCGGAAAAGTCAACAGGCAGAGCGGGAATACGAGAAAGTTAGACTGCAGCTTGAAGGTTTGGAGGAAAGTGTAAGAGAACGCTGCAAAAAGGAATTCACAGGTAATAACAGCTGTTTTATCTGGAAACGTGTGCTTCGTTACAGGATGCGGCATTAGACAGGTCTAAATGCACTAAACCCCATTAAATCAGGGAACTTAATGTGACATTACCCAAATCAGGAACAGCCGTCCTCTTTTCTGACTTTGTCGACGCTGTATCCACAAAGCTTATTCGGTGCAAAAATAACAAGACGTTACTAGGCTCGTGGGCATTAGGCTGGTTCTATAGCGCGGCCGCGTGCTACGCCGTGCGAGCGCACGGCAGTTATAGATGGCTGAGGTTAGTCAGCCCTTTTATACAAGGGCCGCGCACGGCGGGGAGCCGACAGACAGCGGCGAAGACGGGGAAAATCATCTTCTCGCGCGCTACTGGGCTGAATGTATGTATATGTGTGTGTGTTTAATAAATATTTTATTTTTTACCAATGTTTTTTTTTTAATAAATTACACATCCATACACATATACAAACACTTAAACACACAGTACCTTCACAGCTCCCAGCATACACACACACACACACACATATACAAACACACAGTACCTTCACAGCTCACAGCATACACACAAAAAGCATGCGGCACGTGCATGCGCCTTCGAACAGGCACGCGTGCACGGCCGCACACACTATATAACAGCCCTAAGGGTAACATCAGGGTTTTTTTTCAAGATAACACGGTTATTTTAAAACATGTTACTGCTATCCCTACACTACACAATCGGTGAATTCAATGGACTTTGTATCTGCCTGGTAATATATTAACACCTTATCCATGGGCAACCCACTAAGGGCTACAAAGTGGTTAATATATACCTCAGACTACACCCTTGCCTACCAAAGAGGAGAGTAAGGCATTGCTTGGCAATGCCAACTAACCACTATGACCAGTAAGTGGTTAACTCCTACCACTTTCCCCCCAGGGGCACCTACTCCCATCATGCACCCCAACACGCCTAATCTCCCTCTATAAAGAACCAAATGCTATATTATTGAAAGGTGGCTAGTAGAACGGTACGCCATTATATGCAAAATAAATATATATTTTGAAAATACATATAAACATTACTATATATTGTATGCAGGGGTCCGTAACCCCTTGTCAGTAAGGCTACCTATTCACCCTCAATGCACCAAAATACAAATCACTTAACCCAGGGGTGCGCAAACTTATTTTCATGCGCCCCCCTGTCTCCTCTCCCCTACGGCTCGCGCCCCCTCCCCCCGCACGGCCCCGGCGTCAAATGACGTCACGGGGTCAACGTGACGTCACATGACCCCCACGGCGTCATTTGATGCCGGTGGCCATGGAGACGCGACGTTGGAACGAAGGTAAGTAAACTAGTTACAGAGGCCTCGCGTGATCCCCGGCATTTATTTTAAATGCCTTCGGGGAAGCGTGGGTGCCTCTATAACACCCGTGCCCCACCCCCCCAGACAAAATAGCGCCCCCCACTCTGCGCACCGCTGACTTAACCCATTCATGTAGAGGTTACCCAGCATCTCAGTGACTAGGACCCACAGAGACCCGATGGCCAACCATAAAAATACGATATAAACAAAAACCAGAAGTTAACAATAATCCGTTGTCATGATGGCCTAGATCGGTTGCCATTGGGCAAAAATAAATGTCCATCTTCAATCTTAATTAAAGCACTTGGTCCTGTAAGGGTATCTGCCGACAACTAGCCATGTTATGTGAGGGCGTGTCCCTTCTATATAGGGCGAGTTGACCCACCCCCCCCCCCTGCACAACTTGTCGCTTGATGTAATCTATAATTTACATGTCCATTAATATTAATGCAATGGTCGTAACATTAACCCAAGTCTGTTATGGATTATATTGAACCAACTTGAATTTCACACTATCTTATGATGTCACTTTTGTGGTAATGTAGTTAAAATGTGCTATTTATTCATTTATATGTATAAAAAGGTCTGATTTAAACAAAGTACCGGCAGAGATTCCTGATGGGTATAAAACAATATGTACACATTTTAGCTTTCTAAATGGCTACTAGGGGTTTCCATCACCTTGGTGGCTATTTTGAGTGTGTGATTTACTTGCTTGAATTGAGTTGACTTTGCTCTATCCTCCATTTTTCTCCTTTGCTCTGTAATTTATTGATCACTAAGGGAATTGATCACAGGGTGGACATTAAAAAAATGACATTGCTACATTTACACCAAGTCCAACATGCTCCAGCTTCCAAAGTATGACCCCTTCACTACCCTGCTGGTTAGAATCCAGAATGGGTAGAGAAGTTGACATAAACCTGGCAGGTGAGATAAGCCGGGATATTGGGAAACAGAAAAATATGAAATAGGATATGTAACTTTTAGATAAGTTTCCTACTTCTACCACTGTCTGTGCACATCCCCTCTGACACACTCCAGAAACTCTTATTTGTATAAAAGTCCCCTTAAATGGAATTTGTAAGGGTTGTGACCATGTTGGGTTGACGTTAAAACTTGGCCTGGAATGTTTCAGATCTAATGATCGAGATGGAAGACCAGACCAGTGAGACCAGTGAAGCTGGCATCCCATTCTTGGATTACAAAACCTACACAGACAGGGTTTTCTTCTTGCCGTCCAAAGACGGGGCGAAGGACGTGATGATAACCGGGAAGCTGGATATTCCAGAGGCCAGGCGCCAAGATGTGGATCGGGCACTGACCCAGTTTTCAAATTTGCTTAACAGTAAATCTTTTCTCACTATTGTAAGTATGTGTTCTTTGGTAGCCCCTCCTATTCTGAGTTTGTAGTGCATGGGTGGCCAACTCCATTCCTCAAAGGCCACCAACAGGATATACCTGCTACAGCACAAGTGGTTCAATCAATGACTCACTCATACTGACAGAGCCAACTGTGCTGAAGCAGGGATATCCTGAAAACCTGGCCTGTTGTTGGCCCCTGACAACTGGAGTTGGTCACCCCCTGGTGTAGTCCATGTAGAGTTTCATTTCTGTGAGAAAGCAAGAACTGCCATTACTAGCAGAGAACGCATTGAAGATGCAATGCTTCCAAATATGTTCAGAAAACGCAGTAACACTTTGCAAACCCCTCAAACAGCAAATGGGTTTATGTGGATTTAGAAATCATATGATTTAAAGTGACACCTCCTTTTTTATTTTGTTATTTACAGAATGGGAACTAGGATGTCCCAGGAACGGAAAGGCCCTTTTTGTTTTAATTCTGGGGATCCCCTGGTTCCTGAGATACTTACCAGTAAAGTTACCGGCCTTACTACCTGGTTATTAAAATTCCTGCGTGGCGAGAACCAATAGGAAGCTGCAGTGTATGAGGTTGTAGCTTCCTGTGTGTCCACGTGACGCAGAAGATGTCATATTGGTTCATCTGGAACCAGGGAATTCCCTGGAGCTGAATGTAGCACATCTCATCTCTGAGAACCTCCGCGTCCCCATCTTGAAAAAACAGGTTGCTATTTAATTTTTTTAACCCGTAACAGTTAGAATAGCTGATTTTTAATTTTTATGCAACTAAGCTGTTATATTCATTAAATAAATTAAATAAAAATATATATACACCACTATACACAAGCACTCTTTTAAAGAGTGTATTACACAGGTGCTAAAAGTCATAAGAATAACGTGATTGCAATTTGAGTTGGTAGGTGTTGGTAAATTGTATGTGTTATATGCTGTAAAAACTTTTCTCCTTCGTATGCAGTTTATTCACACGCTGGAAAACCAAAAGGACTTTTCTGCCAGGGAAAAGCTTTACTTTGCTTCCCTGCTGACCGTCGCATTGCATGGAAAGCTGGAATACTACACAGATATCATGAGAACGCTGTTCTTGGAACTGATGGAGCAGTACGTGGCCAAAAATCCAAAACTGATGCTTAGAAGGTATGAGTAACTTTGCAGCGTTTGTGTAGTTTTAGGAACCTTGTGTATTATTTGTTTAAATATATGGCTATTAAACAGTTAGAACAATAATTGTAATATTACAGCTGTCATTGTCACCAGGGCCATCTGTCCTGGGCCCTATAGCATGAGGGGGGGAGGGGGCTGTCCCGGTAGTTTGAACACCGGAAGTCGAGCCCAACTTCCGTTTTTTGCCCGCCTGGGTGAGCCGTCAGGAGTGGGAGAAAGAAAGGGGAGGCGGGGGGAGAGGAGAAAGCGAGAGCGGGGGGAGAACTTGTTGTGTTGCCTACATGGGGAGCGGACACATTCACCTTCCCACCCTCTCTCGGCAACCCGGGGCACAGGTGGAGACTTTAGTCCTGGGCCCCGGGAAAGCAGTCCTGCTATATTAGATACTATTCCGAGTACTAAGGAGGCCAGTGAAAGCCATCAGAGGGCAGTTTATGTATTGATTTAAAAAAAATGACCCAAAAGCATTTCCATATAGACGGTTCTCAAGTATACATCCAGAATGATGTCTTTATTTTGAAAATATTCCTATAGGAAGCTGTATTTAAACACAAGCTTAAACCAATACCAAATTGTTCCAAGGTGAAAGGAAAGTGTACAGGTATTGTCCATTGCTGCAAAAGTGTAACCATAATTGGACAGCAATATTTAATCAGTAATACTCTTGACATTTCTCATACTGTATGTACAGTATATATTAAATGCTTATGGAGGATAACTTTATCTGAAGCCCCAGAATTTCTAGGATCACTTTTCACAGCGGGTTCCTATGAGGAAGCAGCGTACGCTCTGGAATGTGTTGGACTTGCAGAGTGGACACTCGCCAAACCCCCCTTCTCCTTCCAAGAATCTCACACTCTCAAATCCTACACATACTTTTTGCAGCACTTGTAAACAAGAAGCATTTTTAGAACTAGACAGTCATTATATTAGCTACAAATACACTGGTTAAAGATGCATTCAATATTAGCTAACAATTAAGTATTGGTTACATTTTTGCACAAGCATGTACTTCATATTTTGAAATACATAACCCAATACGTCTTTTTTTTTCTGATCCCCAAGTAATGATTCCAGGGAACACCTTCATATTACCCCCTCACCCCCAACTCACACGAGAGAGTTTTTCTTTGTTGGCCAACGAAAACTGTAAAGCCACAAAGAATGTTCCAATACAAGTTGCAAGAGTTTACTAGGAAGTTGCTGGGCAATCTCGAAAAAAGATCATTCTGCATTCAAAATATGAATAGACAGACCCAATTTAGGAACGCACTCTGATACTTTTCCATGGTTAAGAAAACAATTCAGTCTGTCGCATTTTCTTGCTATTGTTCTTCACAGATCAGAAACTGTTGTGGAACGGATGCTTTCAAACTGGATGTCTATTTGTTTGTACCAGTATTTAAAGGTAAGTAATGAATGTATTTTTATAGCATATCCCCTGCTGAGCTCTCTGTCTAGCAGGGGAGAAAGCTGGGTCATTGAATTGATGGTTGACTTCCTGGGGAGCATGCTGCTCTGTAATGTTTTGTTTGAATGCTTGTCCAAGGCAGTTTAGTGGCGATATTAAAGTGTTGGCTCGCCAGTCTGTTAAAGCAGCCACTATTTATGCATGAACAAAGCAAAGCTGCCACTGGGGATAAGGATTCAAGATGTCAACAACCCCATTCAAAACTATTCCTCAATTCATTTAGCTAACAATGTTTTCTTTTTATTTCAAATGCAGGACACAGCTGGTGAACCTCTGTATAAACTCTTCAAGGCAATCAAACACCAAGTGGAAAAGGGCCCTGTGGATGCTGTGCATGTTAAGGCCAAATACACACTGAATGATACAGGATTACTGGGGGATGATGTTGAATACACACAGTTGGTAAGTGAGCTCTTTTTGTAAATTGAAGGCCATATCATAATGTAGGCAACATTATCACAATGTGTTTATAACGTGCAGCAAAGTATTCATGATGCTCCTGAACCAACCCTAGGGAGCAGTACATGTATAATGTCTCTGGCTCAATGACAGGTCTTCATGAAACATTTTTAAGCGAATGGTACAGATGACCACACCTGTTTTATGATACCGTACAAATATTAATATAACACTGCATGAGTCTCCAGGAGTATAACGGTAAAACTAGCTAACTGCCAACTTTGTGTCAAGTTGTTGAGCAAATAAGACTGCTTTGAAATACACTCACCCGGGATTCTGTTATGTGCTAACCAGGGCCTGCTGATCTAAAAACTGCAGGCATCGGAATAGCAGCCAGCTGTCTGTCAACAGCCAGCCAGGCTTCTCTTGGCCGTTGCTTCCTGAACACCTCTTTTTGGTAGCAGGCCCGTGGGTAGGCGGCACCAGTGAGGTGTGTTTTCAGATGATACAAAATATGCTGCACACCATCATAGAATAATATAAGCGATACAATTACCGGTGCTCCTGGTCCAGGGAAAACCTGTTGGTAATGACGTTTCGGCCGGGGCAATGCCACTAGCACTTGAGAAAGGCTGTTGCACCGGCCGAATCGGCGATTATTTGGCACAATATATTAGTTTTCAGATGGTACGACATTCTTCACCACTTAAATGAAGCTGCTGCGAAAATGGCATTGCTGCTGTTAGAAATCTGGATCCGAATAAGTACTTTGTTAGCACTGAGAGCTAAAGAGAAATGCAACAGTGCAGTACCCAGTGTGTGAAGAGCCATCACTGGTAACCCTATATGTGAGGGAACAAAGCTATGCTGTGGAATATTCCACTTGTCGTTTGGATACAACAGTCAGCACCCTTCTTTTGCATCAGAAACAACCGTTTCGCTTTGTCACTGAGCGGGTCAGAAGTTGTTACTATTCTAATTTGCACGTTTATTCTTTACTCCGTCATGTAAATAGAAATGTTGGAGGGTGTAAGAAATCGCAAAGCACTGATTTGACCGTTTCTCCTTTACAGACGGTTAATGTCATTGTTCAGGAAGAAGGTGGGGAATCCGTACCGGTCAAAGTACTAAATTGTGATACGATCACTCAAGTAAAAGAGAAACTAGTAGATCAAGTTTACAGAAACATTCCTTACTCCCTGCGGCCTAAAGGAGATAGCTTAGCCCTGGGTAAGTAGATCCTGTAGAAAATGTTAGGTGTGTCTGATGAGTTAAACCCAGGTGACGTCTGCACCACATTGTGCAGTAAAACCATCCTTCCAAAACCATTCTTTTTAAAGAAATGACATGTTTCAGCGCATGTTGCTAAATATTATTGAGAGGAATATTTGAAATGACTTCTCAAGAAAATTGTGACCCGCTAGTAATAGTTTTTCTTTAACTGTGCATGCAATGTCTTGTATATAATGTATACCCTGTTCATTTATGTAACTGTATTTGTAACCATGTATTATTTGTCTTAACTCTATGCCCAGGACATACTTGAAAACGAGAGTTAACTCTCAATGTATTACTTCCTGGTAAAACATTTTATAAATAAATAGCATCGTTATGGCAACCTATTTTGATGGTCTCAATTGAGAGGCTGAAATTTTTAATATGCCCGTTTTAAAACCCGCATTACAGAATACATTTTCTCAGACATCTAGTCTTTATTAATACTTTTAAACATGACATGTACTGTACATCGTTTTCCTTACAGTGTAAGTGTAACAAGGGTGTTGTCTTTGTTCCTCTCAGAGTGGAGACCAGGCTCTACTGCCCAGATACTGTCCGATTTGGATTTAACATCACAGAAGGAAGGCAGGTCGAAGCGATTTAATACGCTTATGCATTACAATGTAAGCAAGCATTCTTGGTTATTTTATTGTGACACCACATGCATTTCTGCACACTTCTGTACGTAAGAAACATTATTCTCTGCGAGGCGGGAATTCTCACTGTAGTGAAGTGACCCAGCATACATGTGTAGAAACAAGGAATGACTGCCAAAAGAGTTAACAAAAAGTCAATCCCTGCAGCACAAAGGAGACCAGGACCGGGTCACGCAGGTCTCTAGTATTTAGCAAGAAGGCGGTGCTGCAGTGAGGCTTTCAAGGGACAGCAACACTTATTGGTCATCAAAGAAATCAAACAACTTGGCAATATACAGTAATAAGCTTCCTAAAAAAGATTGAATAATCTTTAAACTAAGCTAAAAAAAAAAGTCACTTATTATTTTATGATGTTAAAAGTTTAAATGTAACTATGATGGTATGATCTAATAAAATGATGTCTTAGGTTCAACCTTTTTAAAAATGTCACTATCATTATTCCACTATAATCTTATGAGGGACTAGCTTTTTATGCTCATTTATCCAGCATCAGTAAAATAAGTTGTTTTTAATGTGTTTAAAAGGAGAAGACAAAAACGTCAGATTTAAAAAAAAAAAAAAAATAAAATAAAAAAAAAAACTTGCTAATAAATGACACTTCTGCTTGATGGAAGTTGCTATGAAAATGAGGTCTTCTGGGAGTGACACACACCACACCACTGTATTAAATTACTCTCTGTGATCCCAATATGCTGCACTGCCTCATTCTCCCCACTTCACATTAGAATTTCACAGTGCCCAGAACAATGATGTTTCTGTGTGCACTGAATGTTTACTGTTTTCTTGCTGTGTAAACCAAATTTTTTTTCCCCCCAGAAATGTAATTAAATAACAAAGCTTTGAAAATGTGCACTGATTTCTTTCCCTATAGGTCAGGGACGGTGCCACGCTTATCTTGTCGAAAATTGGAATTTCTCAGCAGCAAGAGGAAAATCACCACGACTTTCCAGGGGAAAGTAAGCCGGGATCCCGCTAATTTTCTTAATAAGGTTTTAACCTAAAATAAAACTGCCTCAAGGATGTCACATTTACCCAATACATGCAGCATTACTTAGGCAACGACTTTTTTCTCTTAATGCCATGAGTCTTTGTTGTGTTAAAACTGAATTATATCTAATGCAACTTACTTAGAGAAATCTTACTGATGAAAGGGTGGAGGTAAAAGGAAGCCTTGCGGTGTTGTATATCTTTGTACACCAAAACCTGTACTGTGTGAGCGACAGCACGGCACAATTCCCAATACTCATCCCAATACGGAATATGTATTTCCCCTGATCATGTACAGATGTAGCCACCAGACTCCTTGTACCTGCAGCCGCGGGACGCCTGGGAATACCCTCTGAATTCCGCCGGCAACAGGAAAGCCTCGCTGTGGGTGGTTCCGATCGGAAGTAATGGACCACTCGCAGCGACACCAGGGAAAGCCGTGGCTTTCCGTGTTCCTTCACGCAGGTGCAGGTACAGATAGGTCTGCTACATCTGTTTGTAGAATATAAAAAATAAATACTCTCACGTACTTATAGGTTTGTTTCCTTCCCTGCTGTCCCAGGTACAGTGCTGGCCAATGTAATTATGCCTCACCCCCTCCCACAGAATCAATGAGTAATAGATGTGACCTGAGTGATGTCTGCCATCGGTTTGCTTGTAATGAATTCATTTTTTCCATATGACCCCGTCCTTGTTTCCTCAGGACATGCACTACTAGAGGATGAAAACAGAACGTGGCACCTCATCCGTCCAGCAGATGAGATGGATGACGGTAAATCGAAAAGAGGAAGTATGAAAGAGAAAGAGCGAACCAAGGCCATAACTGAGATCTATCTGACAAGGCTACTTTCTGTCAAGGTAAGCCTGTGGTTTGAAGAGCACCTGCTTAACACTATAGTTCTAGTGCCCAATAACTCAAACTATGTAAACTATTTTTTACTGGTTGGAAGTGGTGAGGGTTTGCAAGTAGGCCACGGGGCAGCCGAGATCATAATATGAATGATGCAATTGGTTATAGCTCTTTGTTGGTGTGAGTCATATACAAATAAAATGACTCTTGCTGTTAGTGACGCCATGTGATGACACAAGTTGGTTATAGGTGTAGCCTCACAGAGCATTCGAGAACACACATCTGATCTGCAGCTATAGAGACCTGCGAGGTTCCAAAAGCTCTGTTAAAGGGGTAATACATCCTAGAGCCAAAGTGAACCACTGTGACATGTATAAGGGGTTATCTTGATAAGTGATACCTTTTTTTTACCCAAATCTGACATCTATAAGTATTATATTTTAATTTGATTTTTTATTATGTTTTTGAAGTTAGACTTAGGAGGGGTTTGATTTCCACTGGTTACTCCTAATTATGTGATGTCACTGTGTTTTCAGCAAATGCTGGTACAGCCAGAGTCCCCCCTCCCCAAATCCCCTTATCTTGATAGACCCCCCCCTGAGGACAGGGTGGGATAAGGGTAAAGAAAACACTTGATTGGAGAACACTTCCCAATTCAGAGTCGCCTAATAAATTCAACGGGCCGACTGTGGGAGATTGCAATTTTAAACTACATTAAAATGTATAACAATTTTCAAGTATATATGTATACAAGCATACCCCGTATTAACGTACGCAATGGGACCGGAGCATGTATGTAAAGCGAAAATGTACTTAAAGTGAAGCACTGCCTTTTTTCCACTTATCGATGCATGTACTGTACTGCAATCGTCATATACGTACATAACTGATGTAAATAACGCATTTGTAACAGGCTCTATAGGCTCCCCACTTGCGCACAGCTTCAGTAGAGGTAGGGAGCCAGTATTGCTGTTCAGGACATGCTGACAGGCGCATGTGCGAGCTGCCGTTTGCCTATTGGGCGATATGTCCTTACTCGCGAGTGTACTTAAAGTTAGTGTCCTTAAACCGGGGTATGCCTGTAGTCACTCCGGCTACTGGAAGCCATCATTACAGCTATTAAAGTTTGAATTGGTGTTGCCGTTTTGTAAAGCTGCTGTGTTCTTTCATCCAATAGGGTACTCTCCAGCAATTTGTAGACAACTTCTTTCAGAGTGTTCTCAATTCCAACCAAGTGGTACCTCCAGCTGTTAAATATTTCTTTGATTTTCTTGATGAACAAGCAGAGAAACATGAAATTAAAGATGAAGATACTGTTCACATATGGAAAACGAACAGGTATGACTTTTTGCTTCTAGACGATTAGAATGATATTTTCATGAGTTGATATGTCTACAGTAAAAATACAGCAATTTGGTAAATGGTTTGTCTACATAGAGATTGAATGTTCTAGCCCACAGCCTTCTCCAGCCTTGCACTTACTATGGTGCACCTTTCAGTTGTGATACTACTTACTACTGGAGAAGGAGCTATAAAAAATGACTAAATCAGTATTACCCATGTAAAGTGAAGTCATGAGTACGTTTTGTACCAGATCTGGAATGTCCACTGTAGATGCTAATTCACAGAGACATGACAAATAACAAGGCCAATGAAACAAAAGAAGCAGAACGTCCTTATTCACAATCTGTGAAATAACAGCCTTGACATGGTTTTCTTTGCCTTTAGAAAGGTGGAGTGCCAATAAGTAACACTCATTGAAGTTGTGTGGAGGATAACAAACAAACACTTGTCTGAATTAGGGGACCCGAGTGGTCTTGAAGGCTTGTATTTCTCTTGTAAAATGGTTTCATTCTTGCCTATCAGGTAGATCCCAACATGTGTCTATCTCAGGCTCCAACTCCAACCCCTTGGATATCACCTGTGGTGTCCGTTCTGGGGCCCCTACTCTTCTCAGTGTTCATGAATGATCTTCCTACAGCTTATTGGAAAAGGAATTGGATCAAATGCTCAACCTTATTATTCATATAGTACATGTAATGGGGTGCATGGGGAATAGACAACAGCAATACTCACTACTTATTATCATTGGCAGAGTGCAATTATCTGGGGTTTCTTTTTTGATCATCTCTGATAATTTGGTATTGCTCTTCCTACAGCTTGTGAGGGAGCTTCAATGCACATGTATGCAGATGACACAATCTTATATGCACACAGCCTTAGTCTCTCTGACCTTGGACACATACTTCAATCTGACTTTTTGAGACTTGAAAATTGGATTTCACAAAACAAACTGTTTCTAAACACAGAGAAGACTGTAACAATGGTATTTGGGACCAAGGCTACATTTCTAAAGCTTCCAATCAAGGAGCTACAGATCAGAACCAACTCTAATACCATCTTAGCCCGTTACTAGTTTCAAATATCTGGGCATATGGTTTGACTTCCATTTAACATTTGGGATGCACATTGATACCCTGACATCCAAAACCTATGCCAAACTAGGTGTACTATATAGGAACACATCCTCCCTAAGTCTGCTGGTCAGAAAGCGCATCGCACAGCAGATGCTGATGCCAATTATAGACTATGGGACATAGTATATGGCATGGCACCCCAAACTCACCTGGGCAAACTTGATACCTTCTACAACTCAATATGCCACTTTGTCCTCCAATGCAATTACAACACACATCGCTGCGAAATGCTCAAAGAACTAGATTGGTTATCACTTGAATCTAGGCGTAAATTTAATCTCTCCTGTCTTGCCTTCAAATACTTTCTGGGCAAGCTACCCGCCTATCTGAAGAAGCTCCTTACCCCTATCACATGCAGCACTTATCATCTGAGATCTGACTCCAAAAGACTGTTCATGGTTCCAAGTATCCGGCCGCTCCTCCTCCTCTTACCGTGCACCCCAAAACTGGAAGAGTCTACTGAAGACTCTCACTTTCGCCACCAGTCTAAGTTCTTTCAAAACTAAAGCTGTCTCACATTTTAGTCTTGTCTGTAACTGCCTATACGCCTATAATATATATTATCTTTAACTGTGCATGCAATGTCTTGTATATAATGTACTGTATAACCCTTTTCACTCATTGTAACTATGTATTTGTCATTATAACTCTGTGCCCACAACATACTTGAAAACGAGAGGTAACTCTCAATGTATTACTTACTGGTAAAACATTTTATAAATCAATTAATAAATAAAATCAGATCAATTAAAGGTATAATATTCATCCCACCTTTTAATTTTTTTATGAGAAATATACATTTAAATTGCAATGTCACTCAAGATATTCAACCATGAAACACATTATCTACCATGTTTGAGGCTTTTTAATAGGTCTGGAATTGTAGCCTTAAGTAGTCGAGTATACAATACATAAAGCTAGAGGTTAGAGGCAAATACATCATTAAGGAAAGGAAACTAGCAATTATGAACTTGCATCGATCACAGGCCCCTTCTTAGAGCCATTCTTTGAAAATTCCCTTTGAATACCAACAATCCTTTTACATCACTGTCCCTTTGATGCCTTTAGGCAATTTTTAAATGATGTATATGCCAAGCACAGTAATAAAAAAAAAAGACACATTCTTGTTATGATAACGCTGTGTGAGGCCCCTGGTATGTTGAAGTAAGAGCTCGTCAGAGAAAAATACAAGACGGGTATCATTATGCTCAGTCATTTTTTTGTTTCCTTTGCAGTTTGTCTTTAAGATTCTGGGTAAATATATTAAAAAACCCGCACTTCATCTTCGATGTGCATGTTCATCAGGTCGTAGACGCTTCTTTGTCAGTCATTGCACAGACTTTCATGGACGCTTGCAGCAGAACAGAGCACAAATTGAGCAGAGTAAGTAAAGTACTTGGCAGTGATGTATTTTCTGACTTTTGCCAGAATACAATTTCTATGTTACTTTAAAAAAATAAAAAATCTCTCTCCCTCTCTCTCTCTCTCTCTCTCTCCCCCTCTCTCTCTCCCCCTCTCTCTCTCTCCCTCTCTCTCCCCCCCCCTCTCTCTCCCCCTCTCTAATTTAGGGTCTCTATAAAATAGCCTCATTTTACTTTGCGATTCAAGCCCTGTTCACAAAACTGTTGGCAGATTATTGCTCAGACTCACTCAATGTGACATTTCACACAAATGGGGAACTTTAAGAAAGATTGGCCAAACATTTTTACGACAGCTTTTGGAGATGGCTGTATATCTCTCAGGAAGATCACCCTTTGTGTAGAGGAAACTACTTGGTTTTCAACATTTGCTTACTGCTTAGAATAGCCCAAAGTGTTCAGGATGCCAGTCTGGAAGTAGTGAAGCGCAGGTAGCTGTGGGGACACAAGAAAGTACTCAGCAGAGGTGTTTGCTTGCGGAGTGTGCCCACATTGTATCCTACATGCAAGTGAATGGCCGCCTGCATCGCTGCTGGTAAACACTTTGGCCCTTCACCTCTCGGAAGTGGGGCAGCACTAACATAGGACGTTGTGCATGTGCTGATATTTGTGCTGCTACTGACCTGTTTTCCCCTTTTATCTTACATTTTTAGGAATCTCCAAGTAACAAATTGCTTTATGCAAAGGAAATCTCAACGTATAAAAAAATGGTGGAAGAGTAAGTTGTGCTTTTATGTTCTGCTCACAAAGGCTCCCATTTCATTCTGCATTATGTGCAGAAACGGTTATGCACTATTAGAGATATAGTGTAATACAAATATCCTGTGTGGGTTGAAAAAAAAAAAAAGAGCAGAGGTTACAGTGAAAATTGAAAACTCTGTTAGGTGATCGTTTAAAATAGTTATGCACATGAAGACTAGATGTTTTACAATGCAGTGTATGGAAGGTTTGATAATCAAGGTTTGCACTTTAAGGTAACAAATGAGGGGACGTTTTATGTGAGACTAGAGTTCACCAGGTAGATGTACATTCAGATGTAACAGTCGCTAATGCTCCCACTGGCAAGTTGCAGCGGACACAAGACGCACCAATGGGAGCAGACGTCATTGTGTCTGAATTAGCCACGTGTGAAAAAGGGAGGGGCAAATTAGTTATTGCACCTGCTACATCTGTACAGTACCTGGGGGGGGGGAGGGGGTTGTTGAAAATAGTGCTACAAGAAGTAACAAAAAGGTGTGCATGCCCCTTTGGCTGCCCTCGGGCCTGGGCTACCACAGGGATAGTCGCTTTTCACTTTTGCACTCAATAATACATTTGCAAAGTTGTGTGAATTCTGCCAGGGTTTTATTAAGCATAGAAAGTTACAATTTAGTATATGAAGTATGTTGCAAAATTCAAGCACAGCCTCCGTATAGCAGCACAGTGACGTTACTGTACGTTGGTTATTGCCGTTAGATAATGATCCTCGGTTTCGTTTGCAGCTATTACAAAGGAATTCGGCAGATGGTACAAGTTAGTGACCAGGACATGAATACACATTTAGCTGAAATTTCAAGGGTATGTATCTTCACCTCTTTACCATCTGATCGATCACGTGCAAAAGTAGCCTTAAAACTGGTAATGACTTTATTATAATGCCTTTATGTAGAATTGTGCTATATTTGCTAGCATTTCCCATTTTGTTAGCATTTTTTTGTTTGCTATATTCCTAAATGTATGTTTTAAAGTTCATAAAAGTTCATTGGCACAACAGATGGACTTTGCCTTGTTTTTCTGGGGAGTTCATCAAGCCAGGCAGCAGAGAGAGAGAAACCTGACTTCTATTACTATTATTTACCAATTTTATTTTTACTAATTGCTCGTTCTGTCACAATAACTCAGATTTAAAAAAAATACTTTTAGATTTTTTTTTACCCTAAGGTTTTTAAGTTCGATCTTTATTTTTATTTCAACGTTCGTTTTTTCATTCACAGGAGCACACAGAGTCGTTAAATACACTTGTAGCACTACACCAGCTGTACCAGTATACAAATAAATACTACGATGCGGTGAGTTTCTTTGTGCAAATGTTATTATTTGTGTATGCATTTCCTGTAATAGACGCCTATGATTGTTGTTTTTTGTGGGGTTTTTTGTGTGTGACCAATACATTGTCCCCATTATAGATTAAGTCCGTTTTAGATTTATAGGTTAAATTCATTTATCACTTCTGTATTTTATAGACCGTTATTGGTTGTAAGTTCCCTTCATGCACTGCAGAGATGTGCCAATCATGATTAAGTTTCACATTTCATGTATAATATTTGTACTCCTACTTTCAATTCCTACAACTTTGCAGGCAGAATTTTTTGTTCGTGCCAAACTGCATTTATTTTTAGTTTTCATCCCCACAACAAAGTTGTACAACCCTGTTTTCCCTGGCAGCTGCCTCCCCGTTCCCAGTGGAATCTCCGCTCCTGTAAAGTGACCGTTTTCTTGCCTCTCTCCCCCTCCTCATACTGCAAAAAGGCAGCGGGCACATTCACTGGGGCATCACATTGCTAGATTCAGGGTGTGAGAACAATGAAATCGCACAATATTTCTGGGTACAAATGCAGCCTGAGGCTCGATGAAGAGGGACAATTTGCACCCTGACATGTTTCATTTCTTTGTGAGGCTTACTGCCGCGCTCTTTAAAGTTCGCTTTATTTTGTTTGTGTGTCTCTGTTTTGCAAAGCCGCTACGCGTATATTAAGAAACACTATTAGAAGTTGCAGATAAGGCGTTAAATGATGGAGTGCTTTGCCCACACCAATCTCTATTTGTAGACTGCAGCATGAAATAGAGCAGTAATTCCCCTGGCTAAGGACCTATTTTCTTCTCTCTATCAGTATGTAATAACCCCGCTGGGATAGTTGATGATGTTATTTTTCATGTTTTAGGTCCCTGTCTTTGAGCTCCCATCTCACTGCACGGTGAATTATGTCGGGGCCTTATAAATATCCAATCATTATTCTAATTACACTTTAGATATTCTGGAAAAGGAGTGTATTACTTTACTGTTAGCAAAATTGTTATATCAACCATAAATAATGCATAAGGAAAAGAGGGCAAATTCACACATTTGCTGCAGTGGTTAGGAATTCATTGACGCCGTTATATCATGACTCATTAGTCAGCTGAAAAACAAATAACCTGTAGCACAGACTGAGCTCTACATGAATATGATCTTTAGGGACTTTAACTTGAGATTCAAAATATGAGTTTATATCCTCCATGGCCACACTTCATAG
The DNA here is from genome assembly GCF_040206685.1 of Ascaphus truei. Lineage (NCBI taxonomy): Eukaryota > Metazoa > Chordata > Amphibia > Anura > Ascaphidae > Ascaphus > Ascaphus truei. The sequence goes on along the minus strand of NC_134487.1, from coordinate 56,889,405 downwards.
GCTGTGATGATGCTTGCGTTTCTAGGCATTAAGTCACTGCCTGCCGCAGCAGCTCTGCATAAAATAGACCTGTCACTGGCAAATTGCTTCTTTTATTTTCTTCCATTTGGGTTTTCTTTGGTAAATATCACTAGATTGTCAAGAAGTAGCTTACTGGTAATAAACCTGCTGTGAAGTGGGTAATACAGGGTCGTATCTGTGGGAACGCTCCTTGTGCAAGTCACTTCCTCTTCCTGTGCCCTGGGCCACAATTAGATGGTAAACTCTTTGGAGCTGGTTCTCCACGTGCCTGGAAAAACTTTATGCACAGCGCCGTGTACATTGTCAGCCATATTTGTGAGGCATTATTGTTCTTATTTTAGGCAGTGTGTAGAAGAAGACGAAAAAGTATACAAATGTAATTGATGCTGACTTGGTAGAAATATTGTTTTTTTCCCCCTTCGGTTGTGTGATTAAAAAAAAAAGTGCAAAACTGGCCAAAAGGGTGTTCTACGCCCCCCCCCCCAAAAAAAATCCCCAAATTCTAATCACTGCAAAAGGTTACACTAAGCCTCAAAGGGCTAATCATTCTGCCAAATGAGTACGCCGTCAGTGAAATATCGCCAGGCAGAGAGCAAATGGGGGTGTGCCCTATTTATAGTCTTAACATTGAGCAAATCAAGCGATTTTTAAATAATTTAGCAAATCGACATATTAAATGGAATTGCAATGCACATTGACTTAATGCTTGGAGAGTTATCACTTGACCTCAGATTGTTATCATAACAAACATAAGCCAGGGGTGGCCAACTCCAGTCATCAAGGGCCATCAACAGGTCAGGTTTTCAGGATATCCCTGCTTCAGCTCAGGTGGCTTAATCAGTGGCTCAGCCCAAGACTGAAGCAGGAATATCCTGAAAACCTGACCTGTTGGTAGCTCTTGAGGACTGGAGTTGGCTACCCCTGGCTTAAAGCCACATTGTTCTCCAAACCCCTTACACACCATCTTGGACAGGCACTGTTCTTGTGGGCACGTACACTGTTTCTACATAGGCAGTGCTGAAAAGATGTGTAATACGGTAGGCATAATCTTTACAGGGTTCCATGTTACAATGGATTAAAAAGTAGTGAGAGTAGTGAGTGCTCATTTGCATGTCATTACCCAGAATTCCATGGTTGCAGTGGAAGCATTGGTAAGTGATAATGGAGAATGGCAGAGTTGCAGACCTGCCCAAGATCTGCAAATGCACCACAAGTGGTATTTTTATTTACTTAATGTTTGTGTAAGTCTTCTAATATACCACCTGGCTTATAAATGGATTCCTTTCAACATGTGTTTTTATATTCAATGTACATGCTTTGTTACAACTCCTTGCTTTTAATGTATACTCGGTGTATATAGTTGGCACTACATAAGGATATGCACATATATATTCAAATGTGACTGGTACTGACACTAGCTTGTGACCGTGATAACCATTTGGTAACCTTTTTTTAGACCAGTTGTCTTGGAAAGGGAGTAGGCGGTTTGATGCCTCTATTCACCTCCCCTCTCTCTACTCCTTCTTGCTGCTCGGGATATCTCTCCTAATCCTGCACCAACTATATACAGCTGCAGCGGCCGTTATTCGAACACATCTCGGCGCCGATTTTGAGCTCTCTGCTGTTCCCCACGCAGCATGAACGAGGCCAATCGCGCCAGGCACCCGCGCTAATCGCGGATGTTTTGTTTGAATTTCATGGATTCTGTTTCTTCGTTTGCAATAAAATGGATGGATTGTAATGTGTACAGTACTGTGCTACTTTGCTACTGTGTCAATTTCATGTTTTTAAAAGCCAGAACACTAAAATTCGTTTTTCTGCACTCGCCGCGCTCGCATCTTAGTGCGGGGAGGCTGGAATTCATCCCGCGGTTTCAAATCGGGATTCCGATGTACATGACGCGGAAGTGTTCGAATAACGGCTGCTGCATCAGTACACATCTGCTCTCATGCCCCCCTGCCACCTCTTTCCCTGCTAGTGGTATTAACCCATCTAATTTAATTTAGTTCTGACCAACCTTAAAACTCACATTGCAAAAGAAGCATCCCAATTGCCTGCACTCATGGCTACTATCCCAAACTCAGTCACACCTACCAAAAATTGTGGCCAAGCATTGCATCTACTGCACTTATTCCCTCACCTGCTATCTCTGTAAGTTCCCAACAAACCACTTAGATTGTAGGTTCTCCGGGACGGGGATTTCCTTTCCTATTGTCTGGTTTTGCTGCGCTTATTGTATTATAATTCCCTGCACAGTATTGTCTTTGTGAAGCGCTGAGTACACTTTTGGCACTATATAAATACATACATACATACATACATACATACATACATACATCCGTACATTGACCAACAAGTAGTTGAAATATTACAAGTTTTCGAACCTCACAGGGTCCTTCATGGGGGGGAACTGAGAGGTTCGAAAGCTTGTAACGTTTCAACTACTTGTTGGACCAATAAAGGGTATCAGTATCGTACCACCTACGCCATCTCCCTCCTTTGTTACTACATGGAAGAAAGGACTAACACGGCTACCTACCTTTTCTTGTCTTGGAAAGGAAGTCTCATTTGCGATAAAGATTACCACCCTGGGAGCGATAACACATTACAGCACCATAAAGTAGTTTGAACCTATTGCAAACGGGACATTTCTGCATTAGCTGCTAAGGCTCAACAGCCTCTGAATAGCTCGCTGATTTATTGGTATTATTCCATTCTATTTTCCAGATCATAAATGCGCTAGAAGAGGACCCCGGAGCACAACGCATGCAGTTAGCCTATCGATTACAGCAGATCGCTGCAGCGTTAGAGAATAAAGTCACGGACCTTTGATTGGAAAAGACGCAGTGAAGTCTGAAACGAAGACATTAACGTTTTGTTTTTTTTTCTTCCTTGCAAGGAACAGAGTTATATTTTTGAAAAACTATTGCTTTTTGCAATTGAGCAGATCCATGTGTTTTCATAGCATACATGCAGTGTGTAAAGATTTTTACTGTAAATTATGCCTCCGTTGGAAATTGTTTTATGTGGGAGGGAAAGGGAGATTTTATAACTGATGTAATCACGTAGAGCGGGGGTGGCCAACCAGTCCGCAAGCGATACCAACAGGTCAGGTTTTCAGGATAGCCCTGCTTTAGCACAGGTGGCTCAGCCGAGGAGTCTGCTTCAGCACAGGTGGCTCAATCAGAGCCACTGATTGAGCCACCTGTGCTGAAGCAGGGATATCCTGAAAACCTGACCGGTTGGTGGCTCTTGAGGACTGGAGTTGGCCAACCCTTGGCGTAGTGCAATCGGAAGTATCAGCATTTTTAAATTCATTATGCAAACGTACTCAACTCTTTCGTGTCATGTATATTCAAGCAATACTTGTATTAAGCAATCATTTCAACATATTCAGACACACAATCCGTGACCTCTCCATGGTTTCTATTATTTGAATAACTGGAAATCTGATTTGTGATGGTCGCAAATTAATTGGTGACTATATTTCCATTTTCCTATTGAGTGCCACAGGGAATAACACAGTGTGCTTCTGCCCACGTTTTAATGGGGATAATCAATGTTGCAAGCAGTTGCAATAATAACAAAATATGATATTTCATTAAAGCACAAATCAAGCTTTTTTTTAACTCTAATTCCCCTTTTTTTTTTTTTTTTAACTGAGGTTTATATAAATATACATTATAATGTGCCTTATCTGTGTTGGTTTATGAAAGTCTGATGTTACATGATTTTGTAAAGAATACATAAAACTTATTTATGCCACTGATTTTTTTTCTTTTTGTGAAAAATTGTGACCAACAGAATACCTGTAATTAATTGTGTGTCAATGGAGTAAAAGGTTGACATGATTATGTAAAGTTTTAATATGTTTAGTATCTTGTATTAAAATGTTACTGGTATTTTTTTTTTTTTGTATCTGGTTGCTTAAAAAAAAAAGCAACCAATCATATCTCTACACTAGGAATGTAACATGCAATAGAAAGAAAACCGTATCCATGTTAGAAATACCACTACCAGCATTTAATATGATTGTAAACCCAAGAGCTCCAATAAAGAGTCTCAACAACTTGGATTAAAAGAAGAATTTTCAATTAAAATAGAATATACGTAATGATCTCAATTGTTATTTGGACTGACAAAAACTAGTTTTGGTAAAATGTACTGTAGTGTTCCAGATTCAGCGTCTGACATGCTTGCAATATATTTAATACTTCCATACATTGAATGCTTTCTTCTTATGTGGGCTTCTTGGGTATAATCCGGTGCTAGCGAAGCACACAGGAACGGCTCGTACTCAACATAAGTATACTGTATATTACGATCTAGTCTGAGAACAACGGATGTTTTGGGGTATACCAAGATCGTCAGGAGAAAAAACTTCTCCAACAGACTTTTCTACATTCAATAACTGTTGTTCATACAGTTTATTCACAGGGCTATTAATTACTGTAAACATCTCTCTCCTTACTGAACCACCTGCATTGTTTTTCACATTTTGGGCTATTCCCTTTTTGGCAATACATTCTGTACAATAATAAAAGTAGTAACAACATAGTCAGTCCTATATAATTCAAGCTTGCTAATATTATGTAACCACTAATAAGAAAGGTTTAACTATAGTAAACCGGTTATATCTCTGATGTCCAATGTTCTAAAAGGCAGAGGAAGTGATCCACTAAAAGAGCACATTTCTCACCATGGTGTATGCAATGTGTAAGGGCCGTTCTATACTGTGTGCGCGCGTGCACGTGCCGCATGCTTTTAGTGTGTGTGTGTGTGTGTGTGTGTGTGTGTGTGTGTGTGTGTGTGTGTGTGTGTGTGTGTGTGTGTGTGTGTGTGTGTGTGTGTGTGTGTGTGTATTGTTAGTTATGTTTTAAATAATATTTTTAAAATAAAAAAATGTAATAAAAATAATTTTTATTTAACTTTGATACATATACAAACACACATACACATACTGTACATTACAGCGCCGGTAGTGGCGCAAAATCATTAATTTCCTCATCGGTCCGCTCCAAGCTCCCTGCCGTGTGCGCGCGGCGCCATTATCGAAAGGCTGACTAACGTCAGCCAACTATAAATGCCGCGCGCGCACGGCGCAGCAAGCGCAGGCACTATAGAACGGGCCTAATGTACAATAATTCAGAACTCATCTCTACATCAGTCTTGCTCCACAATCTGTAACTATCCTTATACCCACATTAGAATCCCTGCAACCACCTCTTACAAAGCTATGCGATTAACTAGTGTCTAAGCATTTTAACTTTGGAATGTTATAGAAGAAATAAGATTCACAATATGCCCCCTGGTCCAAAATGCCCCCTGGTCCCTTCTCTCTTCCCTCCCCGCCGCCCATGCCCCCCCGGGCCATATCTCCTCTCCCCCCACCTCCTAAGAGACCCCAGAGTTATGTTAGGGGGACCTGCTACTTTAATTTCTCCTGGGCCCCAAGATTTCTGTAGGCGGCCCTGCACGTAGGGTCAAGGCAGTTATTTTTAAGAATAGGTGTGACCACTGCATCCTTAAAGGATTAGGGGACAGGGCCTGGGGACATGGAGGAGTTGGAGAGTTCAGGCTAAGATAGGAGTAAGAGATCTAATAAGGTGTGAGGGGATGGCATCCAGAGGGCGTGTGGTAGAGGGAGAAGAGAAAATCATCTTGAAACTTCCAATTCCGTAACAGGAGAAAAGGAGTCAAGAGTGGGAAAATTAGGTTTAGGTAGGATCAGAGAGGAGGGGGAAGGGACAGAAGGAATCTTGGTGGATAGCATTCAGCTCTACTTTAAAGTGGTCGAAAAGTGCTTGAGGAAAAGTGAAGGAAGATAGAGGAGTTCGGAGGAGGGGGGTCAAATACAGTGGAAAGATGGCATGCATTGAATTTGTGTTAATGAGTGAGAAGTAGGGTTATTTGGCCTTAGAACAGGAGAAGAGAAATGTATAGTGGAAAAAAATGGCACGAGAGCATGATTTCCCCCATAAGCATTCTCTATCCCCTCCCCCCCTCCTTACACTCCCTCTCTTCCTTCCCTCCAACTTCCCCCTTATGGTCTTTCCCCTCTTACACTCCAGTTCTCTGTCCCCCCCTTCCCCTCTCTTCCCTCACATTCGCTTCCTCCCTCTCTCCTCCCCTTATACTCTCCACTTCTCTCCTCCTTTTACACTCTCCCTCTCTTCCTATCGCCCCCTATTTCTCTTCCCCCTTCCCACTCTCTTGACTCTTTTGCCTCCCACTCTCTTCCCCATTCTCCTTCCCCCTCCCTGCTCTCTCTCCTCCCCATTCTCCCTCTGTCTGTGTGTGTATATCACACTCACTCACTTGTACGTCCTTCCTACCTACCAATTAGATTGTAAGCTCTTCAGAGCAGGGTCTCCTTTTCCTAAAGTTTCTTTTATGTCTGAAGCACTTCTTCACATTGTGTTATTTGTATTATTTATATGATTGTCACGTGTATTACTGCTGTGAAGCGCTACGTACATTAATAGCACTACATACATACTCGCACACAATAGTGCTGTGGGAGAGATTCTTTGTCTAGATCAGGGTGCTTGTTTTTGTCACACTGGGAGCCTATCCTAGGGACAAAAAACAGATAGTGAACTAAATAGAATAGATGGGGAAATAGCAAGCGGTTGTGTAGGTAGAATGGGGGCACGTGGGAGTTTGGCAAGCAGGGAGACACCCATATTAAATACTGATAATACTAGAAAACTTCTACAGACAACCGTATTGGCATAAAAGGCAGGCGCAGTTACAATAATAGTACAGACTTAAAAAAAAAAAACCTTAAATGTATGCTAATGCAAGAAGCCTGGCAGATAAAATGAGGGAGCTTGAACGTAAAGCTACAAAGGAGCAGTATGATATCGTCGGCTTTACTGAAGGAGGTAGAGTATGTTTATACTGTATGTTAAACCGGATCTAAAACCTATTATAAGGAAATATGTTTATGAAGGTGATGATGAAAATGTAGAGACCTTGTGGATAGAAATTAGCAGTGGAGGTAAAAGTACAAAGAAAATGTTTGTAGGGATATGCTATAAACCTCCAAATATCGGTGAGATTGAGGAAGCTAAAATACTTTTGCAAATGGAGAAAGCATCAAAACTAGGTCATGTTTGCATAATGGGTGATTTTAATTATCCAACCATAGACTGGGACAATGAGAATAGCATTACAATGAAAGGAAACAGGTTTTTGGGGGGTGCTTAAAGACAAGTGCATGACCCAAATTATTGAGGAGAGGGGCAATACTGGATTTGGTAATATCAAACAATGTAGAAGTAATAACTAATATTCAAATCTGGGACCTTTGGGTAACAGTGATCATAACATGAACTCATTTGAAATAAATTATCAAAAACGATATTACTTGGGTTCCACAAAGACTTTTTAACTTTAGAAAGGCAGATTTTAATAAACTGAGGACTAATCTACTAGGAATAAATTGGGATGATGTTTTTGCAGGGAAAAATATGGAAGATAAATGGGCAGTCTTGAAAACATTGTTAGAAATGCACACTTATCAGTGTAAACCCTTGGGTAATAAATAAGTCTAAACCAATGTGGCTAAATAAACAGGTAGGAGAGGAAATGAAAAAGAAGAGGCAGCATTTAGATTCTTAAAGTCAGAAGGGACGGAGATCTCGTATCAGAATTATAAGGAACAAAAAGTTGCAAAAGGGCAATCAAATGAGCAAAAATGGATAATGAAAAAAGGATTGCAAATAGAAAGTAAGGTCAACCCTAAAATGTTCTTTAAGTACCTTAATAACAAAACAATTATAAAAGAAGATCTAGGACCCTTTCAGTGTGAGATGGGCAGGCAGATTATTGGAGATAAGGAAAAAGCAGAGGTATTAAACAAATTCTTTGCCTCTGTGTTTACCAGGGAAAAATCAATAGCAATAGTAGTGCCGCAGGAGGAAGCCACAACCTCCATATTAATGAACAATTGGTTAACTGAGGAAAAAGTTCATAGGCAGCTTGATAAAATTAAAGTAGATAAGGCACCTTACCCCGATGGCATACATCCAAGAGTGCTCAAGGAGTTAAGTTCAGTAATAGCCAAACCATTATATTTAATATTCAAGGACTCCATTTCCAAAGGCTCAGTACTACAAGATTGGTATAAAGCAGACGTGCCTATATTTAAAAATGGAGCTAGATAACAACCAGGGAATTACAGACCTGTAAGGCTGACATCAATAGTGAGGAAGCTAATTGAAGGTTTAGTACAGGATAATATTCAGGAATATCTAATGGAAAACAAATTAGTAATAGTCAGCATGGATTTATGAAGGATAGCGTGCCCAACTAACCTTATTAGTTTCTTTGAGTAGGTAAGTAGGAATTTAACCAGGGTAATGCAAAGGCTTTTGATACGGTCCCATACAAGGTTAGTGTACAAAATAAAGCAAATTGAATAATATATATATATATATATTATATATATAATAATATTTGCACCTTGATTGAAGGATAGACAACAGAGTTGTAATAAATGAAACTTTTTCAGGTTGGGCTAAAGTTGTGAGTGAAATAACTCAAAGATCAGTACTGGGACCCCAGCTTTTTAACTTGTTTATTAATGATCTTGAGGTTGACATAGAGAGCAAAGTCTCGATCTTTGCTGATGACGCTCAATTTTGTACTGTAGTAGAATCAGAGCAGGATGTAATTTCTCTCCAGAAGGACTTGGAGAGACTGGAAGCTTGGGCAGGTAAGGCTAAGGCCCCGCTCCCTCAGTCAGCGCGCCCGCACTGCAGACAGGCGGCGCGCTGACAGACACCGACCACGATATACGGTCTGTAGGGTGTGGGAGGGGGGGTCGTGGTTTGAGCGGAGGGACCCGCTACTCCCCCCCCCTCCCTCCACGGGCTCGGGCTGCAGGACAGAAGGGAGCTGCTGCGGGCTGCTGGAAGGTAAGCAGCTCCTTCCCCCACAATCGGCCCTCCTCAAACACGCTGACACTGAGACACACACACACACACCACCCCCTACCTTGTGTAGGAAGCTGTCTGACAGCTCCCGCCCCCGCCGCTGATTGGCTCATCAGCGCACCACGTGACGCGTCACCGCTCGGGATCACAATTTTCTTGCATCCCCTGGCGGCTGACGCATCACAGCGCGTAGTGAGCCCTGCAGCGAGGGGGGACTGGGACCGGCACGGGAGGATTCCCCTGCTGGTGGGGAACGCTCACGCAGCCGCCCGCGCCGCTGGGCGCAGCGGGTCCCAGTCCTAAATGGCAGATGCGGATTAATACAGGTAAATGTAAGGTTATGCATTTTTCAAATAAGAATAAAAAGGCAAAATACAAATTAAAGGGATAAATTAGGAGAATCCTTGATGGAAAAGGATTTAGGAGTGCTTGTAGACAGCAGGCTTAGAAATTGTGCGCAAAGGCAAACAAGATCTTATCTTGCATTAAACGGACAATGGATGGAAGGGAAGTAAACATAAATATGCCTCTCTATAAAGCATTAGTAAGACCACACCTTGAATATGGAGTACAATTTTGGGCACCGCTCCTTAGAAAAGACATTATGGAACTAGAGAGTGCAGAGAAGAGCCACCAGATTAATAAAGGGGATGGATAATCTGATTTATGAGGAGAGGCTAGCTAAATTAGATTTGTTTACTTTAGAAAAGGAGTCTGAGGGGATATGATAACTATATACAAATATATTAAAGGAAACTACAATGAGCTTTTAAAAGAACTATTCATCCCAAGGGCACTATAAAAAGTCATCCCGTAAGGTTGGAGGAAAGGAGATTTCACCAGCAACAAAGGAAAGGGTTCTTTATAGTGAGGACAGTTAAAATGTGGAATTCATTACCCATTGGGGCCAGTGATGTCAGATACAATAGATATCTTCAAAAAAAAAGTTGGCCATCTTTTTAGAAATGAAAGTTATACATGGATATAATAAATAAGTAAACATGGGAAGGATGTTGATCCAGGGAATCTGGAAATAATTTATTTTTCCCCTTATGAGATATCACTGGATGCCACTGGGGTTTTTTGTTTGCCTTCGTATGGATCAATAAGTACAAATATAGGATAAAGTATATGTCCTCTAAATTTAGCATAGGTTGAACTTGATGGACGTACGTCTCTTTTTCAACCTTATCTACTTTGTAACTATTAACTCTAATTGTGTATTGTGCTTAAATAAAACAAAATCTACTTTGAGAAACCACTTCGTGTCAGACTCCCTTTCCTTCAGGGAGATGGAAAAATCTGAATGGAAACAGTTTTTTTTGTTGTTGTAAAGACCATGTCTAAATAGTGACTCATTGTGGGTGCTGGAATCAGTCCATTAGTAGAGGCCAAGGGAGGAGGATCGAGAGAGAAGATGAGATACGCAGGAGACTGTAGGATCATCAGTATGACAGTTGAATTCCCCCCCCCCCCCTGTAAAAAGGATAGAAGAGTCAAAGGAAAGAAGGCAAGCCAGGATTCAATGTTGGTGGAAGACATAGAAGCACTGTAGATGGTCGGTAGATGACTTCCACATGCAAAGAGAAAGGGTAGAAGAGCTGGACAGCATGAACCTCAAAGGAAGAGAGAAACATGGAGACATCGGGTGGAGCTGTTTTCGACAGAGGGATGAGACCTACCCCGAACATTGGGATGTAGAGTGAGAGAAAGAGAGGCCACCTTCAGAGACAGCAGCCTCCACAGCAGTCATGTTGTAAGAGTCAGGTTTCTGTTAAAGCAGAGAGCTGTGAGAGAGTGCAGAAGAGATTGTATAAAGCCGGGTCTTTATATGTTCTCCTAGAAACTACACTAACTTGAGGCCTTACACCAGCTCAGTGTAATAGTGAAAGGAAATATTAAATGTGATCACCCTTGGTACCATGAGTACACCAATACTAGATATGTATAAGATTACATACTGGTTTGGCAAAGCACAAAGAATGATAAGCGTACCCCCATCAATCAGCATATAGCATACTTTGTGCAGTGCAAAGGGGGCGAAGGAAGGTGATGCTCCTTGTGATAACCTTAAACATGTTTACCAAGGTAACCCCAAAAATCAAACGGGGGAATGACCCCCCCCTATTGATTTTAAGGGTTACATTAATAATACCCTGCTCATGATCAGCACAGGGATACGAATGGTGCTGCACCCACATTGTGTGCAGTGGGGAAGGGTACGTGTCATTGAATGGGATTACTGAAATAACCCCTGATATCAAACAAACAAAACACGTAGAAGCATTTACAACAGAATCAATTAAATACATGACATTGAGGGGTATCAGTTCAGTGTCATATGCACTGGGGGAATGGGTGTCACCATCAGTCACAAACTATATAAAAGAACCAGTACCTTACATTACTACCAGGGAGGAGGTAGTTAGAAGACAATGGTATGGAGCAAGATAGCTACAGAAGTAACTACTGTACAAATGTAGTTTGTGATACTTTGATTTGGGGGATTTAAACAAAGATATTGGTGTAAAAGTGATTTATTTTTTTTGCGCATTAAAGATATCTCTAACCCAGTGAAAGTTGCATTAACGTGTTATGCAACAATACTGACTGTACTTAAAAGAACGTATTGACAATACAATTTTCAACTATTACACTTTCCTTTGGAGGTTTTAGGCCGGCATTGGGTCCAAAATCATGCAGATGTCAGATGATGAAACATCATTGGTTACCCATATAAACTTGTCCTACCCTGAAAGATTTGCATACAAATGTTGCACTTTTGAGTCACATGGAAGAATCCTGCAGTCTTTCCTATTGGCTTTTTCTGAAGTATTGTCTTGCTACAGCAGGTATGAGGATGGATCTGTGCCAAGAGATTCTGACTTGCAAATAAAACACACAGAAGGCTTTGCTGGGCACTGTGTTAGGCCGCGTCCGCGCAAACAGAAGGCCGTTCCTCAATGAGGACGGCCAAAGTGCGTGTGGCGGTGAGCACAATGGCGCAGCCGATTTTTTTTTTGCGCAACAAAATCATTTGATTTTGTCGTGCAACGGCCGGGTCATGTGAGCGGTTCGCCCATCGCCCACGCCTCGACACACCTCCCCGTCGCGAGGACCTGTAGTCCACAGGTCACTCGGCTGACCGGTGGGAGCGTGCACCATGGACTCGTCCTTACATCGATAGTGTAAGAGCCTAAGAGTGAAACCAGCTTTGTTAGCCAAAAAATATACCGGCACCTCTAAAGTCAATAATATAGTGAAAGTCCTGACCATATAGCATGAACCAGTCCTGATGAACTAGAAATCCTATGATGATTCTTGATAGTTGTCTCACAGCATATGGAAAAAAGACCAGAAACCAATCATAGTGTATAACTGAAGAGGATACTAAAAAACTAAAATCAATATACTAAAAAATACTAATAATAACAAGTAAACATATATAACACTCATGAACCCAGGATACTGCTGAAGGACAAAAGACGCACATGGATTACACAAACATACAGAAACTAAAAAAACTATAAAACCTGCAATCAGCTAGTTAATAAAAGCTGATTTAATAACAAATGTGACATACACATAAAGGTGGACTATGATTGCTGCTCCAGATAGGGAAAAATCAAAACCATACTCACAAGAAGCCAAATAAAGATAGGCACAGCAAGTGTTGGACTCCACAGGTAGTGTCCACTCTCAGGGGCTGAAATCTCCACCGGTGAAAAGACCGTCCCCTGGTCGTGTGAACCACTGCTCGAACGGAGCTCCCCGCTCTATTCCCCTCCTCCACGTGTAGCTTCTGTGTATCGGCCGTACACTCCTCAATCGTGCGCGCATGTGCGGAAGAGGTAGCAACTCAGTGCTACGCTCCAGCCCGACAGAGGCTATGATGCGCGCTCATATGCGGAACTGCTTGCTGGCACTTGTGGGTAAAGACTTGGTTGCCAGCTTTAATAGCTATTTCCAGAGTTCGATTTTTTAGTATCCTCTTCAGTTATACACTATGATTGGTTTCTGGTCTTTTTTCCATATGCTGTGAGACAACTATCAAGAATCATCATAGGATTTCTAGTTCATCAGGACTGGTTCATGCTATATGGTCAGGACTTTCACTATATTATTGACTTTAGATGCGCCGGTATATTTTTTGTTATTTGTTGTGTGTTTAGATTCATCCATCACTGTTCCTGGCAGCCCTCCTATTATTTTTAGGCACTGTGGTTATTACTGGCAGAGTTTATAGAACACTATTATTTTATTAAGCATTAGCGCGGTAGCACATACACTCTTTTTTTGTAACGCAGCAAAGCAGATGCTGCAGAAGGACTAAACAGACAGGGCAATACATGGATAAAAGGCACAGTCTTGTTTTTCTTTTTTTTTACATCTGTGTTAAACTCGTAATATTTGGTAAATCAGTATTGCTGACCAGAGGAAGAGAGGCGTACGCTCGAAAGCGTGTCTTATAATATCTATTGTTCGTCCAAATAAAAAAAAAGTACTCATTTACTCTGCATTATCACAACTGGACAAACACGGCTATTTCTACTTAATTCATTTTCTACTAAGAATTTGTTAAAAAAACAAACAAAAAAAACAATTTGTCGAATCAAAGGTGATTGATAATGTTTTTTTACAAGCGAAATTAAATCTTTGTCAGAATTCCATGGCGTTGCAGGGATTTTGATTGGAAACCACAATGGCAAATATTCCAGGGTTGGTAAATATTTATAAAAATTAGCAGAATCCTTTGCGAATGGAACTTGGGACACATCCTCGCCCATCTCTAGCGACATAACAGGGTGAAGCATGTCACTGTGAGAAAGAGCCGAGGTACCAGCATCAAAGGCAATATCACTACCAGTGACCTACTTCTTCATCCCAGATAATGTAATAACTGCCTTTCAGTTTCAATCAATCCTTTAGTCAGTGTAGCTCAGCAGCTACAATATATTCTTATATTACTACAGTAACATTATCTATTGTTACAGTTTGCAGCTCAAACTGCTGGACATATTGGCAGCAAATTATCACAAATCTGAAAGTTTTACAAAGATCTTGCACTGCCGAGTGCTACAGTCTGCTATAGAAATCAAAGGATGCTCAGTATATTAAAACATTAAAAATGGCATTGTGTTGAATTAAAAAATGAATATAGTAAGTATTATCTAATACTACACAACTGATTTATTTATAATTTTATTTAATTGTAAAAAAAATTTTTAGCATGTAAGATATTACTTGAATGTAATAAGATACTGTATGTTGTTGCCATTTGACTTATTCCAGACAGATTTTTACTACACAGATAGCACATACTGAAATATACTGAGGGAGGGAAAAGAAACCTTCCTGTCACTAGAGGGCGGCATTACTACAACCATTGCACACTATTTTTGTACAAATTCGCTTTCAGTTCTGTTTTTCACCCTAATTCAGTGCAGCTGACAGCTTTCCCAGGGCCCAGAATTAAATTCTCCACCAGGGCCCTGGGTTCTTGAGTGGGGGGTGCAGCTGTCTGCTTCCCCACCTGTCAGCGGCCTTGCGAGTCTGACCCACCCTCTCGCGCACTCTCCACTCTCTCTCATTCTCCCGCTCACCCCCTCTCCCTCTCCTTCCCTCCTCTCTCTCGCTCTTCCCCCTTCTCCCTCAGCCCCATCTCTCTCAATCTCACCCCCCTCCTCTCTCTCTTACCTCCCTCCCTTCTCTCACTTTCCCATCCCTACCCTCTCTCCCTCCTTTCTCTCACTCCTCCCCTCTCGGAGGCTTCTACATCCCCCAAGGCCCTATTTGGCGAGCAGCTACCTGGCACCGGAGGGGGGCCTACCTAGGCGACTCATAACAGGAGTTGGGCCCAATGTCCAGGCTACATTTCCCTGCGTCCTCCCCACCAGCCACCCTGTCCTTATTATACCTCATTAGATTTCTACAACATTTTCCCCCTAGTTAGGTATTTCACCCATACTTGCTGCACTTTTGTCAGGTCATTCTGCCTACATTTGCATAGCAATAAAATCATATGGAGGACATTATGTCCATGGCATAGTGATGTTTTACAGGAGCTGCCTTGGTAGCTACAGTTCTGAAAACCAAAAAGACGTAGTTACAAAGATAAGTGACTGCATGCTGTATTGTAGGGCCCCTGCCTGCTCTCACCTCCTGCTTGTGCCCCCTTTCCCCCAACCCCCTTACCTTTTTTCCAGCGTCATCTGACATCACGGCATCATTGTGACGTGAGTTGGTAACCAGGCTCAATAATAAAGGTTAAGCCCACTTGGTTACCCCGCTCTGTGTTTGATGGTCCCAGAGTGTCAGCTCTTGGACCTAACTGTCGTATGTACATCACTGTGACTGTGTATAAATTATGCGACAATACGGTATTTTTGTGGTTTTGCCTTTCTAGGTGTGCTGGGCAGCGGAGCTTGCGAGGCTGTGAGTTTTAGGGTGGGTTTTGCGGAGAAACTTATATCAGATTGTGGCTATGTAGCGGGGTTCCCGAGTTATGGGATACCCCCAAGATGTACCCGGGAATCAGGTAAGATTCTCGGGCACATTGAAGCCTGTGCTCCGGCAAAATCCTACCCTGGAAACGTTCTTGTGACTCACCGCCAGGGTTCCCTGTTTCAGCACAAACAGGAAAGGTAAAAAGGGCATGGGGGATCAAGGTATCCCCAGAACGGTCATGGGGTCCCCAGTTCATGCCCAAGTTGCCCTGACCCTGGTATAGGGGTTCGGGGGGTGCTCCAGCTATGTGATAAAGCTGCGAGGATTTTATTTGAGTATAAAGATAAAGCGAGGTTTCTTGCAGTGTGCCAGGGATAAGGCTAGTAAGGGTAGGGAACACATATTCTTATTCTATCTCTGACACCAGACCAGGAGACTTAGACCTTTTTAATACAAAGTACAGAGTCAAAGTATATTTTATTAAAGGGTTATATTTGCTAAGTATATATGCTGGTAACCTGTGTATATGTGACTGGGATTTCCAAGTCCGTGGTTCCGAGAGACCAGGTGGCTAGGTTGGTTTGATCGGTATGCTGTGCCAGTGACTGCATGTCATACCTGTATTAGTATTAGATCTCTTAGCTATACAAACAGAGGCACCCATGAGGTACAGTTGCCCTATCATGGATAGGAGTCTTTAGGTGGTAACATTGCATACTTACCTTTCCTATTTGGTGGTTAGTATACTCTTGGCAATACACCTTTAGCACAACCCTACCACCCCTGCCTCACTCCCACACTACTTTTATTACACCTATTACACATTATGACTTTCATGCATGTAGACTTTATTTTAATATGATACCCAATAAATGTTACATTTTAATAGTCCCGGAGTGAATCTATTAATGAGCTTCTAGCTGGAGAGATAGTGTAAATACACTTTTCTCTCTATTTTTTGACCATGTTTACAAACCGCCTTAAATAATATTTTAAAACACTTCAATTTTAAAATACTTAAAAGTGCCTGATTTTAGTTAAATCAATCACCCTGATGAAATGCCATGTACAAGTCCTTGCCATTTGTACACTTTGGTCTTAAGAGGGGCTGCCCCTATATTTGCAGTTAATTCTGACTTCTCTGTGCAAAGAGGGACTCTCCCCGATAAATCATGACATTTGGTAGCTTTATCTGCTAATCAAATGTGTTTTGATGCAGGGTAATTACTGTAATTACTTTTGTGTTTTCATTTCCTGCTTCTGGCTGTATAATATATGTAAAATGTAACAAGTGTGTTTAGCACAGGGGTGGGCAACCTATTTTTCAATGTAGCCACAGGTGTGGCAAATTAGAAGTGAAAATAGCCACACTATGTAAAAATGGAGGTATTGTGTTGCGCATGCGAAAATTTTAAACACACACTGTTTGAACAAGTTTATAAATTCTCAGGGCCGTTCTATAGTGTGTGCACCCGTGCGTGCGCCATGCTTTTTGTGTGTATGCTGTGAGCGAGTGAGGTACTGTGTGTGTGTGTGTATATGTATGTGTTTGTGTTATAAATACGTTTGAAATAAATAGAAATACTTTAATAAATTATTTATTAACATTGTACATACGTACATACGTACATACGTACATAGACACACACATATACATACATTTTAGTTGCGCAAAATCTTTCTTTTCCTCATCTTCCCCCTGTCGGCCGGTTCCACGCTCACTGCCGTGCGCATTGCGCGGCACCATTCTAGAAAGGCTCATAACCTTAGCCAACTATAACTGCCGCGCGCGCACACGACGCAGCAAGTGCATGAAGTATAGAACGGCCCTCAGACCGCAACACCCCTCATCCTCTCACCCCCCTCTTCATCCTCCTCTCACGCCACCACCACCCTCCTCATCTCCTTACCCCCTCATCATCACCATCTCACTTAACCTTCCCTCATAACTATCTCATTTAACCCCCCTCATGATCTCCCCCCAGCACCCTTGATCTCTCCCCAGCACCCTTGATCTCCCCCCCAGCACCCTTGATCTCCCCCTCAGAATCTCCCCCCAGCACCCTTGATCTCCCCCCAGCACCCTTGATCTCCCCCAGCACCCTTGATCTCCCCCAGTCCCTTTCAGCAGTCCCCCACATCATCAAGCACCCCCCCCAATGCCTACCAGACCGCGGCGCAGCAGTGATGGAAGAAGCGGCGGCAGTGGTGGCGGGAGGGGGGGGGGAGAGCGTCAGCGCGTCAACTTCTGCTGCTGGAGCAGGCTTGGAGGGGAGGGAGCGCGTCACACGTCCTGGAGCGGGCTCGGAGGGTAAGGAGCACGCGCGTCACACCGCTGACCATACAGGGAGTCCCGGCGGCCCTGTTCGCCACAGTTTCACTGCCAATTCGCCACAAGTGGCGAATGGCAATAGGGTTTCCCACCCTGGGTTTAGCAAGTTTCTTACATCTGAAACGGATCGTTAGCTAAGGAGAGTTACTCTATTTCATGCATGCTTTTTGAGAGCAAAACAATGAGGATGCATGAACAAGTCACTTAGGCTGAGGCCCCACCCCACGCGACTGCACGTCCGCCTTGCGACCTGGTGGCGAGTACAGCGTGGTATACTGCGATCTGCGGTCTGCAAGCCGCGTTCTGAGGCATGGAAGGCGTGGCCAAAATGGGCTCTGTGGACGCGGCCATGAACAGGGGCGGGGCCAAGACGCCGGCCAAACTAAAAAAAAAACCCATGCCACACACACAGCTCAGCAGACTTCTCCCCCCACCTCTCGCTCTCCCCCCCCCACCTCGCTCCCGCGCCTCTCTGACTCCCAGCCACACCACGTGATGCGTTGCCGCTTGGGATCACAAACTGGCTGTAGCCCCTGCCAGGTGACACGTCACAGTGCACAGTGAGCCTGGGAGCGAGGAGGGACTGGGGACAGCCAGGGAGCAGGTAAGGGGGCTGGTGAGAGGCGCGCGCACGGCCACACGCCCCGCTGGCTGCACTGGGGACCTAGCCTTACTGTATATGCTTCTGTAAAATAACATTATAATATAGTAATAATATAATAATTAAGCATTTCAATCTAGCATTCTCTAACACAGATTTGAAATCTATAGTCACAGGCATAAAATAGAATCATGTCAGACTTGAGCTGGATATAACATTTAAAGAGGGCAGTTGTAAAAGCTTATCACGATTATCTACGCCATGTATTATTGTTATTGTGAACTACATGATTAATGTAGCCATGTCTGGTTTTGGCTACTAATCTGCCCTGCTTAGCATATAAATTAGGTATCAGTGCAGGCAGTGTTAGGCAGGATTTCCCCTGCAGTGAGCAGCTGCCTTGAGTGACTGGGGGGCGGGATGAGGTCTCTGTTTGGCCCAATCCTGGGCTCAGACCTTGGCCCCTCCTCCTGGGTTCTTAAGGGGCTGCACATGTCAATGTAGTCAGTTGTTCTCTACCCTGAGAGAGACTGTCCCAGGAAGCATGTGTGCAGGGTTCTGACCATCTTCCATCCCCTCCCTTAGGGGAGTGGGAGCGGGGCCTATACCCCTCACAGTAGAGGACCGTCTCTGGAGGCCTCAAGCCCCAGGGTTGAGTCCAGGGACCATCCTGAGACTTGGAAGATAAGTGAATCAGTTAAGGACTGGATTCTGTAAGATGTATCCTGTGAGTTGCAGAATAAAGCTGTTCTTGTTTTATAAAATATACTCCTGCCTGAGACTACAATCTATCAGGGGGAGTATCAGAGGGTTCTCCTGCGGGGATTGTCTCCGTCACTCCTGGAGGCTGCACGAGATGGAGGCGCTGAACCACCGAGAGAAGAACTAAACATCACCCCAAAAGCCTGTCCTTTCTTCCCCATACCACCGTCGGAAAGCTCAGCACCCTGTGAACCAGCAGGTGCCCAGCACTACACACCCTGTAATAGTCAGATCTCCCAGAGGGTGGGGGAAACACCTGTTACACTAATAATTTAACATTACAATGGACTATTCCTTCACTGGTCAACCCCTATGATTATTTAACACCTTGCTTTCCTTTTCCATTCTGATGACACAATTTACTTTGACATTTTCCAATAGTTTTCTATCTCACAGAAATCTTGCTGTAAAATAATATTTGTCTAAATTATTTTAACTCTACCCTGATAACTGAGGCTCTTTCTGTCCATAGTAAATATTTGGGGCTATTGTTTCCATTCACCCAACTGCAAAGCTAGGGGGAGAACAGCAGAAGATTTGTAATAAGAATTCAAACAAAAAAACTATTGAAAGCAGTTATAAATGTGGTATTATTCTTCATCTGTGGCACCCTTGATAAATAACTCCTTTGGTATCAGGTAGGATCATATAATAAACGATAAAGCATCTATTAAAATGAAGAAAAAGGTTCCCTTTTGGCTGCACTGAGGAATACCCTTCAGAGGTAAAAATTATACTTTATTCTTTGTTTAAAATAATAATGATTGGGTATTTAAAAAAACGGCAAAGATAAATCAAGAAAAAAACAATTACAAATGGAGGTAGGCGTGTGTTGGAATAGGACGCCTTAACCGCGTATTCTGTGCACCACGAGTAATACATTGTACTGTAAGTTTATTCTGAGTCAGTGTGATTACAGGTAGGACTGGGCTTAAAGGTAGAAGGCGTCTCGTGGTGGAGAAGAATGTGCTGCTGTAGCAGATAGAGCATCTATTAGGCCACGGCCCCAGTGCTGTGTGTACAAGCCCCCAGTGGTTCAGCCAATGAGGGTGAACCAGCCGTGTCTGGTCATGGCCACGACCCTGGAAAATCCCAGCCACGCCCCCCGTTGCAAACTCCGGCATTTTCTCTGGGGCCGCAGATCGCGGTGAAGCGCTGTGCACGCGCCGGGCGCGCGTGTTACAGTGCACACTGGGACCGCGGCCTTCCAATGACAATATGCTATGCACGAGAGCCCTAGTACAGTTCACTGTGGATAACTGGGACTGCGTCTCTAAAACTATCATCACAAATCTGACAATGGAAAGCTTATTGCCACACATTTCCTCATTGCCTAATATCTCATGTGTATTACAGGAAGTGTATAAACATATGCGTGAGTTTCAACAGAGCTTGGCAGATACTTGGGAAATGAAAACAACGTGTCTATTTCATGCAGTTTCTGATGTTAGAACGTTCCAAAAAGCAGCACATGGCTCCGTTCCTGTTTCTGCATTTATTCTACTACACAAGTCTGTGCAATCTGTGTAAACCAGCAGAACAGGATGCTAAATGAAGACATTTACTGAAAGACATGCTTTACTTATTCAAATTATTTTTACTCGGAGTAAAGATCGGCTCTTGTGATGCCAGACGGTGTTAAATCAATCTTGCTACAAAATAAATGTCCAGTATGCACACAAGAAAAAACAAGTGCTGAAATGTTACATCAAAGTTTTGCATTCAACGGATTATATAACCAGGCTCCTGGCAGAGAGAACTCGCTATTTTGCAATGTATCAACCAAAAAAATGTATTTTGCCACAGCACAGATGTTTATAGGTAACACAATGTATTATTATCATCACTATTATATGTAACTATTACAGTATATGCAATAGTACACTAAATAAACATAGTTCTGTGCTCATTTGAATTGTATCAGGTATTCAGCATGACGCCTTAAAATACATTTCAAACACGAACTTTATTTCATACAGTATGTATGAAGCCATATAATTATTACATTTGTACATGCAATGCACAATTTAGGAAGGTTTGTACTATGATATAGCACTCAAATTGTGACGCACAATAAAAACTCAAATATGTATACGAGTACACGGGCCCCTTATCTTTGTAACACGTGATAAGTGTCATGTTAGAAGCAAATACAAAATAGCACTTATGAGCACAAACCCTGCCTTTCTCCATTACCTCTTAGCATACAATGCTTCCACTGCAGCCAGGGATTCTGGGAAATGACATGCAAAGCAGAAAGAAGAGGATCGAGGGTATCAGGAGGAAGACGCACATGCCTATTATGAACTAGAGTAGAGGTGCTCAACTCCAGTCCTCAAGCCCCTCCCCCAACAGGTCAGGTTGTCAGGATATCCCAGCTTCAGCACATGTGGCTTAATCAGAGGCTCAGTAAAAGACAGAGCCTCTGATTGAGCCACCTTCAGCATGTGCTGAAGCAGGGACTGATTGAGCCACCTGTGCTGAAGCAGGGACTGATTGAGCCACCTGTGCTGAAGCAGGGACTGATTGAGCCACTTGTGCTGAAGCATAGATAGCCTGAAAACCTGAGGGGGGGGGGGCTTAAGGACTGGAGTTGAGCGCCCCTGAACTAGAGGATTCTGAGCGAGGTCAAAAACAAACCATTGTTCCAAAAGCAGCCCTTGTACACTGAGGTATCTCTGTTTGTAATCCGTTGATATGATCTAATTCGGGAGCTCTGCAGAACAAAGTCTCCGCAGTAGAGGTTAGAGATAGTACATGATTTCCTTTAATTCTGCAAGATGCACAGGAGACATTCATTTTACGCACACTACAGTAGGAAAAGGTTTATGGTATACTCAACACTATGGAGGCGAGTCATCAAAGTCTCACGGCTGCAAAACGGGTGCAAAAATTCTGCACCGGTTTATTAAACAAGAAAAGCCAATCGGTTTGGGCGGCAAATAACCTCCCCAGCACAGGACACCCAGCCACCAGCTGCTTTGCCACTAAGGAAAGTCCCTAACCATAACACTTAAACACCCTAAAGTTAACCCCTAATACAACGCTACCCCGACACTAAAAACCTTAACCACTTGCCTTAAAATCATTTATGTTATTTATGTTATCATTATGTACCTAACCGCTAAAACCCCTAAAGCTTACCTTACTGTAGAAGCGGCCGGCGGTGGAGATTCCAGCGCGAGGTCGGCTGCGGCAGAGAGTCCGTCTGCAGCCGCACACTAGCGGCCATTTTGTCCCAATGAAATGGCCATGAGCAAATGTTCCCTTCCGCTCCCTTTACAAAAACATCGAGTGACTTTGCTACTGTATCTGGCATCAAATGTAAGCAAGAAAGTGAAGGCAGGTGTGTCACCAAACAAGACAAAATATAGTTATATATAAAAAAAAAAAAAAAAGTATATTTGTATTGCACATATGTATTATACAATCATCTGACCGCAGAAAAAATTATTGATATACACTATATAGACAAGAATCTTCAAATACTGAAAAAGAAACACAATAAATACAAAAAGCCCTTAATTCCGATATAAGAATAATAAAACAATATATACCAGGCTGACACCAAGGCAGATATGCTTTTTTTTGACTTGCTGCATATCTTTAATTTTTCTTGTTTTGTGACACGTCCCGTCACTTTTTTGAGATATATTAGTGACAGAGGGGGAATGACACCCGGATTTTGTGACACTGATTTTCATACGATAATGATGACACCCTACTCATTGCATCGTAGGATGTTATGCCAATGTGTATAGTTCCCATTTTTGTATCAACTGCGAGCACCCTTATCCAAAGGGGATAACCCTCCGAAGCAGAAAGGTGTATTAATGGCAGTGGCATGTCTAAGCCTTTCAGTGCCAGATCCTCACCGGTGCGAGTACTCAGGGCTCATAACTTGACGTTTCCTAAAACAGTAACAAATGTTATTTTCTCTGAGATTAACACATATCTACAAAGCTAATTACCAGTTTTGCCCGATTATAAGACAAGGTTTTTTTTCAATAAAATGTAATTGAAAAGTCCGTTCTCGCTTTATAATCGTCTCCCCACATTTTGCTGCGGAACACAGTAGCCGCATGCGCATGCAGTATTAATAACTCACACAGGACCGAAAGTAGTTATTAACCCAGCATCTGCACTTGCGCAGATGGCTACTGTGTTAATAGTTTACACGGGATATAAGCTCCTTTCAATCCCGTGTAAAGCTGCGGTCATAGTGCGAGCACGTGCGTGTGACGGAGCACAAGGACTCGCGAGTGCCCGTCGCCTGAGCGATCTGTGGACTTGCGCGACGGGGAGGCGTGGCCGTGACATCACCAAGTTGGTTCGCACTGATTTGCTGAAATGCTCCCGGGACGCGGCCATAACGCGAAAAATCTAATTTATTAGTCTGCTCAAAATCCAGCCGCGCTGCTGCTCGTGTTGCATAGTGCACAGCATGGCCGGTCTGGTGCACTTACATGCATTTGGTCATGCCGCACACGCCGTTGCATGCACTATGGCCGCAGCCTAAGGCACCAACAAAGCAGCCGGCATATTACCTATTTTTACCGTTAGCAGAGGCTGAAATCGAGGGGGTCGCCTTATATTCAGGATCGCCCTATAATCGGGCACATATGGTATATGCACAAACAACAGCCGTTTTATATCTCATTAACATATGCTTAACGTCACATTAAGTTAGCACAACATTGCGCCGGCTCCTTCTCTCACAAAACCCATATTTCAGGGTCTGGATGGGAGTAACGTCCCTTTTAGGTCTGACGTAACTAATGAAAATCCCTGCGTTAAACTTAATGGACCTTTGTGGATAGGCGTGGTTAAGGGAACACCTTTTTTTGTAGCTTATTATAATGTCCATTAAAGTTAACACAATGCTGTGACAAACTGAAGCACGTTGTTTGGGATCCTCACAGTCCTCATCATGTCCCATTTTTAAGACATGCTCCGTCCACCACATTACCTGGAATTTGGGTTCAGCTGCAAATACTCGTCTGAAACCTGCATATTTCTTGATTCCTGTGGGCAAATACAGTACAAACTCTGTTTAGTTGTTTTGAAATAAATATGAGCCACTCAATGTTAAAATCACTCATGTATTGTTGAGGCAACCATTTAACAAGCATTTTTGTGCTTTTTTTAAGTGATTTTTACCCATCTCTTATCTAGTCCACAATAACATATGAATACAATGTAATGTGGCTGCAGTTTCAGATGATCTAAAAGAAATGTTGCAATAAAAAAGAGGTCTATGAATGAAGCAAGTCTGTTGGAATATTTGCATCTATAATAAAAAATAGAATTTGTCAGAATCGCGATATTTATGATCGCCCATAACATATATTTTCTTTAACTGTGCATGCAATGTCTTGTATATAATGTGTACCCTGTTCATTTATGTAACTGTATTTGTAACCATGTATTATTTGTCTTAACTCTGTGCCCAGGACATACTTGAAAACGAGAGGTAACTCTCAATGTATTACTTCCTGGTAAAATATTTTATAAATAAATAAAATAAATAAATAATTTATGAGGAGTATTTTTAATGTAAAGTTGGCTCATACATACTCAGGGCTGCCGACAGTGGGAAGCACAGGGTCCGTCATCCCGGGGCTGTCGGCGGAGGGGGGCCGCCCTGGTGGTTCGTAATGGGAAGTTAAGCCCTGTTTTAAGAGTCTTTTAACCCTATTTTGCCCCAAAACTTTTTGCAGAGGCTGACATTTTAGTGCATGGTCAGGTTTTATTGAAGAATATAATCTCAGAAAAGAGGGTGATACCCGCACCAACCTAAGTATGTGAAATGATGGTACAGAGGTGGTGCACAAGGGGAAAAATCGTGAATTAGCAAAAAGAATGTCCTGTCAAAGAGGCAGGAGGAGAGGCCCCAAATTGCATGCACTGTTACACTTTGCGTGTCATGAATGACTACGGAGTAATATATATATATATATATGTAGCCCCGGTCTGTTTTCCCCCTCTGACAGCCCCCTGTGCGAGTGCCGAGCGATCGCGGGTGCCGCCGACACTACTGACGGACCCGCCAGCATAACGCGAGGGTGGGGGCTAATGCAGGGAGCCGTGCGCTGTTCCCTGAGGCGGCCGGTTGCCGGGGACGCGAGCGGCCCGTTGTTAGGGCCGCGATCGCGTTGCCGAGGTCCGGGCGGCTCGCGGAACAGGGCGCTGCCATTGCGCGTTAGTTTGTGCATGCGCAGTGACAGGCAGGCGCAGGGAAGGCCCCAGACAGATCGCGCATGCGCAGATAGGGGCCGGGAGTTAAAGAGGCCCTTAGCAGATCGCGTGAGAGCAGGGTCAGCCAGAGAAAGGTTGCGGCGGCCATTAGGCGTTCGCGCATGCGCAGGGTAAGTGCGCACGCGGCCCCAATACAGATATAACCTCCTTGGGACTACAACTCCCAGGAGGCCTAGGGAGGCAGGCACCAGGTGCCTGATAGGAGCCAATAGGGCTGGAGGATTCCCAGACAGCCAGAATAAGATACATTTCGCGTGCTGTGCAACGGCAGTTGGAGCTGGGAGCAGGAAGGGGAAGGAAGGGTGCAGGGAGCAAGTGGCTCCTGCACCAGGTAAGGATCCCCAAGTCCCAGGCAGGCCCCAATCCCTGTTAGGGTAGTGGGTAATTGATAAGGGACGGCCCGAGATAGGGAGGCTGCCCTTAGGTGTGAGAGTGTGTGCAGCGTGTGCAGCGTGTGCGGTGTGTTATGGCTGCATGTTGCTGCTGCAGGTTGTTGCTGCGAGGCTAGTGCTAGTTACAGTTAGGACTGGGACGAGCGAGGGGAGTGGGACAGGTCATAACCCCTGCAGGCCCATAGGAGTTCCCCAAGCCACTACAGGTTGCTGTACTACAGGGACAGGCCCTAGGTTAGGGTTCCTGTCACGTTAGTGCCACTTAGATAGATAGGGACACAGCGGCTGCTGCTGTTCCTGGGAAGCGGTTCGGACCCACGTTGGGGTCCGCAGAGACTATTCCAGAGTGGGACCGCCCTGGCGGTCCACGTGCCCGGAGTTCGGTTGGGGATCAGATGACGTCATCCTTCAACTGACCCTTTGTGAAGAGTTGCTGACCCGAGCACTGGAGTGCTCGGCAGGTATCACATATTCCTAAGTGCACCACCGGGCCCTTAGTTAATAGTGACTGCGCAGTCACCCACGATCTCTGCAAGAGTGCGGGACATTGGGTGGGGATCCTAAGGACACTGGGTGGGACCACTCGGTGTTGGGGGAAGCGTTTGGTGAGACGCCTTGGTTATTAGTGTCTCCTCTGTAGAGGGACACCTATTATTCTATGGTTGCTATATGTGTGTATGTTCTTAAGTAAAAGGTTATGTTGTGTTATGTTCTCTATGCACGTTAGTAAAGTATTAGTTATTATCTATACAGTGTATGTGTGTTGTTGTATTTCTTGCCCAGGGGAATCTCACGTCACGGGGATCCTGGGTAAGTGGAGGCGCTGCGCTATGTAAATGTGTAAGTATTACCCCAGGCTTCCAGCTAGCGGAGGCTCAGATCTCCTGGAGCCGCAGGTTGAGTACAGTACCAGTAGTCCCTTAGGAAGGTGTCAGAAAAAGGGCTACATATATGTAACGGGTATTCCCCCCCACCCAATCGCAGATATAGTGTGAGTGCGGAGAACCTACTGTTACCAGGTGTGGTGCTTTACCTGTTAGGCTCCCAGGAAAGCTGAGCTTCCGCCACGGGGAACCTGGGGCATGTATATATGAGTAACCCTGTACTCGGAGCAGCGCCTCCACCTGCGATGGCTCCCACCAGAGGGGGAGTGGTTCCTCGCAGGACAATATATATCACTCAGCAAACAGTGGTAAAGCAGAACTGGTTTTACTGCATAGCATGAATGTATCATAAATCAACAGGTGTCCCTCTCTAGAGGAGACACTAACTAATGCGTCTCGCATGACGCTATCCCCCTTTCACCGGTGATCCCACCCCGTGTCCAGTAACCACACACAAAGTACGTTCCCATCCTTCCTAGTGAGATGATCGGTGTGACTGCGCAGTCACTAGTCCCGGAGTAATAATATGTAGGATCGTTGGTGCACTTGGTGATAAGGGTTACCTGCCGAGCACTCCAGTGCTCGGGCCTGCAACGGAGCTTCACAAAGGATCCGATGACAGAAGGACACCGGAACCACCATCCGGGGCGGTCCCACCCGGCAGGCCTCTACAGCAACGACGATGATCGGCCCCCAACCCTCTGGACGAGCGCGCAGCGTCTGTGGAGTCCCTAACTAACACTTATAGTAAAGGTGATGTTCGCTGCTACTATAGGCCATCCCTACAGCACAGCAACCTTAAGTGACTTCAGGGGAAACTCATAGGGGCCTACGGGGTAGCCTGTCCTATGAAGGTGGGTCACTGACCCCCCTACAACCACACTACCTCTCCCGTACAACCCGGGTCCCCACTGACTAACTTCTACCTAATCCTGCAGCAACGCACTGCAACCTGCTTGGTGCCTGCAGCGAACGTGCTGCACACACACACGATGCCCTCTTGTCAGCAGTCACAGCACTGACAGCCGTGACACTGACAAGACGCACACACACACGAACCTAAGGGCAGGGTCCCTAACCTGGGGCCGTCCCTTATTAATTATCCACTAACCTAGTGGGGAGTTGGGGCCTACCTGGGGCCTGGGGTTTCTCTGGCCTAGTACAGCAGAGCCCTGCTCTGTGTACACTACCTTCCCCAATCTCTTCCTGGATCCAACTGACAAAAACCCTGTCTGCACACAACATTGTTGCAACTCTGCAGCATGAGAATCTGCCAGCTCTATTGGCTTCAATGCTGCCTGTGACCAGGGTGAAAGTGCAGTCCCCAGAGGCTGCTGGGAATTGTAGTCATTGGCACAGCTCTTTCCTATGGGGACCGCGTGCGCGATCTTTACTGCGCATGTGCGACACTGTAATGGCCGCCTGTAACAGGGGACTTATCCCTGTTCAGTAATGTGCCTTTAATCTAGCAGTGTTGTAGTTAATTACTAAATACCACCTGCCTGATTAGATTGTTTACAAAAACCTGTCTGTTCAGACAGGAAGTGACTCTCCTTAGCTCTGACTGAGAGCTGACCTTTGGAGAGACAGAGCAGAGGTTATTGAGTCCCAGGAGAGACTGACCAAAAGAAACCCAGATCTCTGAAGCTGACCAGTCTTGAGCTCTGCCCAGCAGAGCTGATTTCAAGACACAGGGAAAACTACTACCCCTGAAGCTGAACCAGGAAGTGAGAAGATTTTCCCTCCAAGAAACAGATAAGACTTTTATTCTTAAGAGACTGCTTATATCTGCTTATTTCATGCTATATGTTTGGGCTGCGAGAAATGCTTGACTAAGGGAGATGTGAATTATTGCATAGTGTTTCACTAGAAATACTCCCAAGTGAATAGAAGCTTTGTTCCCCCCCCCCCCTGTGTTTGGATGGATTTCCTGATGAAAAGGCACAATAAAGCCTTATTATAATTTCACATTATAAATGTCTCCAAATTGTGTACCTCTGTGAACGTCCGTCTACATTTGGTGTCCGAGGTGGGACAAGAGGTGTCTTTGAAGTTAAAAAGGACCGGAGATTTTTATGTGAAATTTTTTGTTATGCTTTTTGGCCTACAAACAGTCTGAAAAAAAACAAAAAAAAAAAACCCTCATGCAGCAGAGATCAGAGTTAAAGGGATACACACTGCACTGAAACTTACAAAACCCCAGAAGAGACTGCTGAAGTAGCTAAACCTTATTTTGCCTATCACAAAGTGTAATATGGTCATTGAAATAGGGGTTTTGCCTTCCAGACATAGTCAGGGTTCAAGAAGTGAGTCAGCCTTTAAAAAGGGATAGGTGTTTGTTGTTTTCAAAAGTTTCGCTGAAGCAGTGAATACAGATGGTGACCCACGAGTGGTACTGATTTTGCAAATAAAGGTTGCCACACCACATAGGGCTACCAGCTGTGAATGGAGTATATGCAGAAAAGTGTGGAAATTGATACAAGACTGTGCTGAAGCAGGGGAATTTTTAGCAAACAAATGCTGAGTGTTGAGTCACCCTGCCGGGAATGAAAGAATGGTTTTTTTCTGCAAGTAAAAAAGTATGCCTATTATCTTGGGAGCAAAACAGACACCCAAAGTGTGAAGTGTGAATACCATAATAACCAAAGATGAGACTGAAAATTACTGAACTCAGGCAGAAAACCAAATTCTGTTGCTGAAGCGGAGAGATTGCACCTAGCAAGTAAATTGTGTAGAGCAAATAGACTTTTTTACCTAGCAACTGCACATCTTGTATACCTGATAAGAGAAAATGCATGCACATATTGAACT
Organism: Ascaphus truei; assembly: GCF_040206685.1. Lineage (NCBI taxonomy): Eukaryota > Metazoa > Chordata > Amphibia > Anura > Ascaphidae > Ascaphus > Ascaphus truei. The sequence goes on along the minus strand of NC_134487.1, from coordinate 56,859,955 downwards.
GATATTGAAAAAAAAAAAAAAATTCCCAAGAAAGAAAAGTCTACAGAGATGCCTGTGAGAGCTACGACCTCTACAAGCAAAATATGTCCATCTGTAGGACTACCACAATTGGGGGTCTTGCAAATACAGTGGCAACAGCTGCAATAGTGCCTCCTGAGGTCAGGAAGAAAATTACACCTGATAGCCTAAAAATGGAGGACAAGATGCAGCGTTCCTGTAATGAACCCTACCCCACGGAAGAGTGGCCCTTCCAGTCCAATAAAGAGGAAGACATCTCTTACGGGGAACCCGAACCGAGTCACACCCACAAAACACCCCAAGAATGGTGGGGGTGCCTGAACTCGGCACGAACAGAAAAGACCGCTCCCTTTGATGACGAATATGATCAACAGGAGACAGAGCGGGAGCAGCAGATCACCCAATATTTCTGTCAGCAAAAGCAACTGCAAGAAAAGCCTGGCATATATAATGAAGCTGCTAAAATTTCAAATGAAGATGGAGACCCCAATATCCCTGAAGGGACGGTGTCATCCAAATCAAAAAGGCGGAAAAAGAAAAAGAAAAGCAGTTCTTCACTTACCGTGGAAGGAACAGACACGTCCGCAGATCCTGTGGAGGAAAAGGGGGACCGAGTTGCCCTGCAGCCTAGAGAAAATGGAGAATTCGTCCCACGGTTAACCGAATATCCAGAGGGCCCAAGGCAGAAGTCGTGTACCCCAAAGAAGTGTCTATCCGGTGCCAACAGTGAGGAACCCTCAACCAGTCATCCCAGGGAAGCGGAGCCGGAACCAGTGAGTGACGATCCCTTGACCAGCCCTGAAGACGCCCTGAAAATTGCCAGGCATGACTGTGATCTGCTCTGTGAAGAATTAGGAAGAGAGAGAAAAAATAATGCTGAGCTACAGAAAAATAATGTGAGGCTACAAAAAGATGTGCTCACAATTTACTCTTTAGCCAGGACAGAATTGGACGATCTCAAGACTGAGCTAGATACTGGAAAGGCTACTATTTCCGCCATGGATGAAAAGCAGAGCCAATCTGATAAAATGGTGGCTACGCTAAAGCGGAAGTATGAGGAGGCACTGAAGCAGATGACAGTCTTCTAGCAAGAGGTTCACACTCTTCGTATAGAGCTGAATGCCTCACAACAGGAGGTCAACAGTGTCCGGACAGACGTAGACGTATCTCAGAAAGAGGTTCAGACACTCCGCAGAGCACTTGATGCCTCACATCATGAGACCAACAGCTGCCGCACAGACCTGGAAGTTTCCAGAAAGGAACTACACAGTCTCACTGAGGAGCTGGACATTGCTAAAGAAACTCTTGGTAATCTTGAAACAGATCTCAAAGTCTCTCCGAAGGAGCTTCAGACCCTCAACCTAGAGAAGGAAGTCTCACGCCAGGAGATTGTCATTCTCAAAGCAGATGTGCGTAAATGGAAGGAGGACTGCAAAGAGGCCCTGAAGAATACAGAGACTGAAAAAGGAGAAAATTCAAGATTAAAAAGAGAAAACTTAAAACTGAAAGAAGAAAATTTTCAGTTAACAGAAGAAGTCAAGGAAAAGATTGACGCAGAGCACCGACTGCAGAACCAACTGCAAGGTCTGCGTACACTCCTCCAGTATGCTGAGGAGAAGCAGCAAACGCTACAGGAAGAAAAACTGCAGGCTGCTAAAGAGGTACAAGCGCTGCAGGAACGTCTGAATACCCAGTACGTCCCCACAGAGCAGTATGAGGAGCTAAAGGCCACGCTGCATGTCTTCAGAGCATCGTTGGAAGCGGAGCTTCGATACCAGGTGACTCTGTATGAGAGGGAGCGTGAGAAGGCTCAGAAACTGAAGCAGAGAGACTGTTCCATTCCCTTGAGTCAGTACACCAAGGACAAAACAGACGCAGCGGCAACCTTGACGACAAAAATTACAGAGCTCCAGAATATGAAGGAGACTCTGATACAGATTCCTCCAATACGGAAAAAGGTATTGGCTCTGCCCAAGCACCAGTATCCCACAGTAACTAATGCCCGTAAGGACAAGGGTACAGTGAGAGTTGGGGACTCCACGCAACTTCAAAACAAAAGTACGAAGTTTGAGCCACCAGAGAAAGCACTAGCGAAACCTACAGCTGCCCAACAGGCAAACAGAGGTAGGAGTGCAGAATCAAAGCCAGAAGAATCCTTAGCTGAAGAAGCTGAACTGGTGACTCCGTGGTGTGGAGAAGCTGCAGAAAGACCACTTCAAGAGCAGAAAACTAAGGGCTAGTCCTAACTGCTCTACAACTGTTGCCATACACTTTGTCTACAAAAAGAGGAGTGCCCAATGCAACAGAAATCTCAAGACCGCGCACGCGATAAAAAGACTTTACGTGGAAAAAGTCCTCCTCGAGCGACTGAGAAGTGCTGATCTCAAGCATCTTCGGGAGGAGACAAAAATAAACTGGAGAAAGGGCTCCAATCCCAGCGGGACAGAGGGTTCTCTTCCTCCATCCACTCTCATTCAAGTCACAGAGATATCTAGAATGAGAGTGGAAGGATGGGCTTTGGCCGTGGTAAGCCCGAGCTTCCCACAAACAGGGGAGGTATGTAACAGGGGACTTATCCCTGTTCAATAATGTGCCTTTAATCTAGCAGAGTGGTAGTTAATTACTAAATACCACCTGCCTGATTAGATTGTTTACAAAAACCTGTCTGTTCAGACAGGAAGTGACTCTCCTTAGCTCTGACTGAGAGCTGACCTTTGGAGAGACAGAGCAGAGGTTCTTGAGTCCCAGGAGAGACTGACCAAAAGAAACCCAGATCTCTGGAGCTGACCAGTCTTGAGCTCTGCCCAGCAGAGCTGATTTCAAGACACAGGGAAAATTACTACACCTGAAGCTGAACCAGGAAGTGAGAAGATTTTCCCTCCAAGAAACAGATAAGACTTTTATTCTTAAGAGACTGCTTATATCTGCTTATTTCATACTATATGTTTGGGCTGCGAGAAATGCTTGACTAAGGGAGATGTGAATTATTGCATAGTGTTTCACTAGAAATACTCCCAAGTGAATAGAAGCTTTGTCCCCCCCCCCCTGTGTTTGGATGGATTTCCTGATGAAAAGGAAAAGGCACAATAAAGCCTTATTATAATTTCACATTATAAACGTCTCCAAATTGTGTACCTCTGTGAACGTCCGTCTACACCGCCGCTACGCTTAACTGCGCCTGCGCAACCACCCAGAGCTCCGGCACACTGGCGATGGCCACCGCTACGCTGGCCAAACTCTGCGCATTGCACGAACCTCGCGCCGCAACCAAGATGGCGGTGCCTGCCGGGAGAAGTCGCCGTCCCCTTCCCCCACTGCCATATATATATCACAATGGATGGAACAGGAGTGTCACTGTCTGGAGATTCCAGATATCAAATAAATGCCTGGAGACTGATCAGCTGACCCCTAATGGTTGTGCTGTAAATATGAACATGAATGAAAAATCTTTCTTTAATCAATAAATAGTAAATTCTAAGGAGGCTTCTAGCTCAGCATATATTAAGTTTACAGTATTTGTAATTGAGGTGCAAAACAGGAATATATATGAATTAATAACAAAAAGAAACAGGTCTCTGTATACATTTTAAGGAGGTCCCCCCCTCCCCCCGTGTCGGTGGTATTGCTAGCCGCCCCCCCCCATTTCACACCTCATGAGCTCCCTCTCTCTCACCCCCCCTGTTCCCATGTATTTCTCTCCCTTCCGTCTCACTCACTCACGCCTCGCATGTATTTCCCCTGCATCTCACTCTTACTCTCTCTTTTCCTCACTCACCCACTCTCTCCTCTTCCTCCGTCAATTACCCCACGCTCACTCCTTCCCTCCCCCCCACACACACAGTTCCCCCCACAAGATATATTCCAAAAAACTTCCCACCCCAATGCAAAAAACTTCCAACCCCCAAATACATACAACAAAAATCCCCACCCCTCAAATATATACAAAAACCCCACCTACCCAATACATACAGTATAAAGAACCAATACATATAACCCCCCATACATACATACATATATATATATATATACACACACACACACACACACACACACACACACACACACACACACACACACACACACACACACACACACACACACACACACACACACACACACACACACACACACACACACACACACACAGATCATATAAAAAAACAACCCTCCCAATACATATAAAAAATACCCCATCCATATAAAAATACCCCCAAGCCCCCCAATATATATAAAAATACCCCCAAGCCCCCCAATACATATACAAATCCCCCAAGCCCCTCAATACACATACAAATTCCCCCAACCCCCCAATACATATAAAAATACCCCCAGACCCCCAATACATATAAAATAGACACCCAACCCCAAATACATATAAAAAGACCTCCACCCCCAATACATATTAAAAAGACCCCTACCTCCTCATTACATATATTAAAAAAGCCCACCCCCAATACATAGAAAAATAAGACTCCCACCTCCACAATACCTATAAAAAAAAGACATACCTTGTGGATGGTCAGGCCAGGTCCAGTGGATGTGGGGGCCTAGCGGCCGGCACTGCAAGTTGGGCTCGACTTCTGGTCAGGTCCGGCTGCCAGTGATCTTGCGGCCGGACCCCGGCTTTCCCCTCAGCAACAGCCTGCATGCCTCTATCACTCAGTCCCACGCCGAGCTTCCGACAGGCCTCCCTCTCATGCCGCCGTGCACCAGAAGCAGAGAGCACAGACGTCAGAGCTCTTCTGGCGCGCTGACATTAGAGAGGCACTTCGGCGTGGGACAGAGGGATAGAGTCATGCAGTCTGCTGTTAAGGAAGAGCCGGGGCCCAGCCGTGAAAGAACCGGCAGAGGGGCCTGGCCAGAGGTCGGGCCCAACTTGCAGCGCCGGACGGCCGTCGTGGCCCCCCCCGACTCACCAGGCCAGGGACGCCAACCCCAGCAGACCCACCCGTTGGCAGCCGTGTAGGTATATAATAAAATATAGTCAGAATACGACTATTATGTGTATGGTCAGGTTTTACTGAAGAATATAATCATGGGCAAATTAATCACCACATCAGGCCCGAACAATGAATCAGTTCGGCCCATCTCTGGTCAGGCCCCCTCTCTCTACACCCCTCCCCAAACCCTGCCTGTAGTGCAGAGCCTTACCTTGAGGTGGAGGGAGTCTACCCAGGTGATCCTTACACAGACATTAGGCCTCACAGGAAGTAGGGTCCAACTTCCGCAATCACCCCCTAGATGGGTTTCCTTCGTCGCTCCTGCCTCCACGTAAGGACACACACCACAGGGTAGGGCCCAAGGGAAGTGGTGGGCATGTAGGGGAGTTGGGAATGAGAGAGAAGGGAGGGGATTGTGACAGAGAAGGGTGTGAAGATTAAAAGAGATGGGGGACAGTGCGAGCGAAAGGGGGGAAGAATGAGAGAGTAAAAGGGGGTGAGAGAAAAGGAACGGGTGAGAAAGAAGTGGAGGAGTGGGAGAGTGAAAGGGAGGAGATTGAGAGTGAAAAGGGGTGACTGAGAGAAATGAGAGTTGGGGAGAGAGTGAAAGGGAGGAGGAGAGTATGGGGTTAGAAAGTAAAGGGGGCATGTAGGGGAGATGCAGGTGAGAAGAGTATGCAGGGGAGAAGCTGGAGAGGAAAGGAGCATGTGGGAGAGAAGCTGGTGAGCAGCGGAACATGTGGGGGAGAAGCTAGTGAGGTGGGGAGCATGTGGGGAAGAAGCTGGTGAGGTGGAGTGTATATAGGGGAGAAGCTGGTGAGAAGGGGAGCTTGTAGGAGAGAAGCTGATTAGGTGGGGCATATGTGATGGAGAAACTGGTGAGGAGGGGACCATGTAGGGGAGAAGCTGGTGAGGGGGAGTATATGGGGGAGAAGCTAGTGAGGAGGGAGAATGTGGGGGAGAAGCTAGTGAGGAGGGAGCATGTGGGGGAGAAGCTGGTGAGGAGGGAGCATGTGTGGGAGAAGCTAGTGAGGAGGGAGCATGTGGAGGAGAAGCTGGTAAGGAGGGAGCATGTGGGGGAGAAGCTAGTGAGGAGGGTGCATGCGGGGAGAGAAGCTAGTGAGGACCTACAGTTAGGTCCGGAAATAATTGGACACTGATACAAGTTTTGTTATTTCGGCTGTGTACCAAAATAAATTCAAGTTACAGTTAAATAATGAATATGGGCTTAAAGTGCATCCTATCAGCTTTAATGTGAGGGTATTCACATCCAAATTGGAGAAAGTGTTTAGGAATTACATCTTTTTAATATGTAGCCCCCTCTTTTTCATACGATATTTTTGTGCAACCCCTTGAATTAAAGCTGAAAGTCTGCACTTCTATTGCATCTTGGTTGTTTCATTTCAAATCCATTGCGGTGGCGTACAGAGCCAAAATTATGAAAATTGTGTCAGTGTCCAATTATTTCCGGACCTAACTGTATATTAAGTGTGTGGCCTGTGAAGCTTACGAAATGTTATGAAGTGGACCGTCAGCCAAAATAACATAGGCAGCAAAAAAAAGACAATCCATCAGAGAGATAGCAGGAACATTAGGAGTGGCCAAATCAACAGTCTGGTACATTCTGAGATAAAAAGAACGCACTGGTGAGCTCTGCAACACAAAAAGGCCTGGACGTCCACGGAAGACAACAGTGGTGGATGATAGTAGGATCCTTTCCATGGTAAAGAAAAACCCTTTCACAACATCCAGCCAAGTGAAGAACACTCTCCAGGAGGTAGGCATATCATTATCCGTCTACTATAAAGAGAAGACTTCACGAGAGCAAATACAGAGGGTTCACTACAAGGTGCAAACCATTCATAAACCTCAAGAATAGAAAGGCCAGATTAGACTTTGCCAAACAATATCTAAAAAAGCCAGTCCACTTCTGGAACAGCATTCTTTGGACAGATGAAACTAAGATCAACCTGTCCCAGAATGATGGGAAGAAAAAATATGGAGAAGGCTTGGAACGGCTCATGATCCGAAGCATACCACATCATCTGTAAAACACGGTGGAGACAGTGTGATGGCATGGGCATGCATGGCTTCCAATGTTCACTGGGTCACTAGTGTTTATTGATGATGTGACAGAAGACAGAAGCAGCCGGATGAATTCTGAAGTGTATAGGGATATATTGTTTTGCTCAGATTCAGCCAAATTCAGCGACGTTGATTGGACGGCACTTCACTTTACAGATGCACAATGACCCAAAACATACTGCGAAAGCAACCCAGGAGTTTTTTTTGAGGCAAAGAAGTGGAATATTCTGCAATGGCCGAGTCAATCACCTAATCTCAACCCGATCGAGCATGCATTTCACTTGCTGAAGACAAAACGTAATGCAGAAAGACCCACGAACAAACAACAACTGAAGACAGCTGCAGTAAAGGCCTGGCAAAGCATCACAGAGGAGGAAACCCAGCATTTGATGATGTTTATGCATTCCAGACTTCAAGCAGCGCTTGCCTGCAAAGGATTCTCGACAAAGTATTAAAAATTAACATTTTATTTATGATTGTGTTAATTTGTCCAATTACATTTGATCCCCTGAAATAAGGGGACTGTGTATGAAAATGGTTGCAATTCCTAAACGTTTCATACGATATTTTTGTGCAACCCCTTGAATTAAAGCTGAAAGTCTGCACTTCTATTGCATCTTGGTTGTTTCATTTCAAATCCATTGCGGTGGCGTACAGAGCCAAAATTATGAAAATTGTGTCAGTGTCCAATTATTTCCGGACCTAACTGTATATTAAGTGTGTGGCCTGTGAAGCTTACGAAATGTTATGAAGTGGACCGTCAGCCAAAATAATTGCCCACTCCTGCTCTACATGCGTCCTAATCAGTTCCTTATTTATCAGTAGTAATGTTTTAGGTATGGAGACATTCCAACACTTCCAAAGGCATCACTGACAGTTCCCTGCAGGGAAGCTGTGAGAGACTCTTCATAGGTTAATGCTTGAATTCTTTAGTATATATGTAACCCCCTTTCCCCATGCCTATGGGAAACCACAGGCGATTACGCGTACTTCTATTACCTGTGAGGCTCACAGGAGGCAAGAGCCTCAGCTTCTGGGGAGCCTGGGGTACTATCTCTCTCTCTGTGCAGCGCCTCCACCTATGAGGATCCCAGCATAGGCAGGATTTGCTCCTCATAGGAAACAATATAGTCAGCAATAATACTATCACAACCAATATGTATATATATACTGTGGTCCCACAATACAACTCAGACAATAATAAACACAGGTCACACAATACAGTAATATAATAATAGAACCCCTGGGGTAGCTAGTCCCAAATACACTGAGGGTGCATGGGCACCTATAGCCGGGTGTCCCACAAAGCTACCCTTCCCAAATGTATGTCCCAGGGCATCTCTACCCTCCCTTGGTATGTCCCAGGTGCAGCTTGCGAAATTATGCTGAAGCAGGACCCACGCAGCAGGACCTCTGACAGCAATCCCCTCTTCTCTAAGAGTCCAGATCCTCCATGTGGTGCAAGCTCCAGCCAGAGTGTCTCGCACAAAGTCCTGAGATCCGCGGTGGTCGCGCTACAGGGCAATCTCTATGGCTATAGGCAGTCCCTACAATATCACTCTTTGTAGGAATGGGGGCCTAACTGGGGCCTGGGGGAAACGCACTGGCCTAATCCAGGAGCTTGCTTGCTCCTGCGACAGTACCTCTCCCTCCAGAAGCTCCTTGCTGACTTATTTGTGGGCTCTCTGTCCGCGGAAGATATCCTGCTCCAAAAGGCTACAGTCATCCCATTGGCTGGGACAGCCCATGTGTCCTGTTGTTCGTCCCCCCCCCCCACCCCCCCACCCGAGAATTCTGGGACTTGTAATCCCACTTGATTATATGCAGAGCCATTCCAAGATGGCCACTGCAAGTTTCTCCCGAAGCTTCTGGGAGTTGTAGTTCTGCGATTCCCAAAATGGCCGCCGCAACTTACTCTCGGCCTGCCGGAGGAGTGGAGCAGTTCCCCCTCACACCAAAGGTAAGGAAGGGGGACTCACTACATATATAAAGTAGCAGAGCATGATCAATTGTCAGGACCGCACGTCCGGTTCCTGCATTCCCTCACTCACCTGCGAGTCCTTGCCCGGTCAGACCCCCCTCTGCTCCTCCCATTCCTCCTTCCCGGCAGCGCATCATCCCCACCTCCCAGGGGCGCGTGGTGGCTCCCATCCACACACGCGACTAAGCACGCCGTACTCCCGTTGCGCGCACGCATGTCTCTTAAAGAGGCAAGCACCAGTAGGAATGCATTGACTAATCTCAAGAGGGCTAAACCTGAGTTTCATCCTGCCTCAGCCTATCACAGGTCTACTTACGTCTAACACTCCTCCCTGTTCATCCTGATTGGTGCCCTTCTGTATATATGCTTCAGTCACCCTCTGGTCGTCGCTGAGCATAGACCTTCTTTGCATCGTGCTCACTTGCAGCCTGAATACCTGTCCACGTTATCTTGCTTACCTGTTGTGACCCTGCTTGTACCTGACCTGTCTCTTCTTGTTCCCCTGAACCTTGGCTTGGCTACGGACTTCTACACGCTCTACTCCATGAACACGGCTTACGGATCTCGATCACTCTACGCTCTCCTATCCTCGACAACGGCTTATGGATCTCGACCACTCTACGCTCTCCAATCCCGGACCATAGGCAAGTACCCGCTACCCTCTCCACTCACCTATCCTGACCCTACTACGTACACGACTCTGATATCCGGACCCACCCCCGTGGCTTAGGGCGGTGGTTATATATATTCCCCACCTCGGCCCCTCGGTTCAGTCCAGGTTGCAGTGAGCAACCGTGACATCAATTCACATTGTCAGTGTATCTACTGCACAAAAGCTGGAATCAGGATTCTATGTGAATTTCTACTAACTGGAAACAGCCGTGCTATCCTAAAACAAACTGTGCGAAACCGCAACAAAAAGAGTAACATCTTTCATTCTTGAAGGTTTCTTTACTTAAGAGCCAATGACATCTGGAACAAATGTTTTTTGTCAACTAATATTAGCTAATGACGACTACAAAATAAATAATTATATCAGTAACTCCTCCTTTTCACTGTGGTATGGGGGAGTGTTGCAGGGTACATGCACAAGCGGGTTTTCTTGATAAGGCTTATTTATTGAGTCTTAAAAATTACAGCACACAAAAACAAAATAGCTTCTTGTCAGCATACAAAAACAAAATAGCTTCTCTTCAGCATAGAAAAACAAGACAGCTTCTTTTCAGCATGCAGGACTCAGACAGTTCATCAAACATGTACTTTGAAAACAGACCTTGTAGCAGTAATCTTACTTCAGCATTTCACTCCTGTCTCCTGACCAGCTAGCCTGCATGTGTGTACAGCCTGGGGGTTTTAAAACACCTTGATGAGGCAGCTGGGCTCAGACTAATTAACTCAGCTGAAAGTTAACCTCCTCACTGCTGCACTGCAGACCTTACACATAGGCATATGGCTGGTGACGTTTATTTACCCTGTCACATTCCTCCCCTGTTAGTGTGTGGCTGGGGCCACGCGCGTCTGAAGCCCGACCATCCACCCCTTCTCTAGAGAAGAAATCAGCATTCGCATTTTCTTTTCCAGTCTGTGCTGAATCTCAAACGAGAAGGGTTGGAGGGCCATATACCACCTTTTCAACCTAGCATTAGAGTCGTTCATAATACTTAACTACTTCAATGGAGCATGGTCTGTCACCAGAGTAAAATGGACTCCTGCCCGGTAATGCCTCAAAGCCTTGATTGACCACTTTACCGCGAGGCACTCCTTCTCAATCACTGAGTAGTTTTTTTCCCTCGAGAACAATTTCCTACTCAGAAAAAGGATTGGATGTTCCACTCCCTCAAACTGTTGTGACAACACTGCCCCTAGCCCTATTTCTGATGCATCGGTTTGCACTACAAAAGGCCTGTTAAAGTCTGGGCTTTTAAGGACGGGACCCTTTGATAGGCACCTTTTTATGTCCTCAAAGGCTCTCTGATACTCCCTTGACCATACCACTTGTGTAGGGGCATTACTTTTACACCTCCCACTGCATACCCTAAATATTTAGTTTCCGCCTTACCTAAGGCACATTTCTTAGGGTTGGCTGTGAGCCCTGCCTCTCTTAAAGATTTGAGGACCGCTTTCAGCCTATTTAGATGGGCCCGCCAGTGTTTACTATAAATGACAATGTCATCTAGGTAGGCTGCGGCATAAGCCTATGAGGACTCAGCACTTTATCCATGAGTCTCTGAAACTTGGCTGGGGCTCCATGCAGTCCAAATGGCATTGTCACAAACTGGTATAAACCCATGGGAGTGGCAAAGGCTGTTTTGTATTTGGACTTTTCCTCTAAAGGTATTTGCCAGTATCCTTTTGTTAAGTCCAGCATGGATATATATTCCGCGTTACCAAGGGCGTCAATTAACTCGTCCACCCTTGGCATAGGATATGCGTCAAACTTGGATACCGCATTGACCTTTCGGAGGTCCACACAAAATCTTACCTTCCCATCGGGTTTCGGGACCATAACTAGCAGACTACACTACACCACTCACTGCATGATTCCTCAATCACGCCTAAGTGTAACATTTCTTGTATCTCCTTCTCTACCAGGGCCTTACGGCTTTCAGGCAACCTATAAGGATGGGAACGTACTTTTACCCCAGGTGCTGTCTCTATCACATGTGAAACTAAATTAGTTTGCCCTGGTAAATCAGAAAAAACATCACTGAATTGTGTAATTATTTCTAACAAGTCCCCTTTTTGTTCAGAGGACAATTGTCTACCCATTGGGACTTCCTCGTCACCACAGATGTTCCCCCGTGGGGGCTGAGGACCCAGGTCCGTTTCCTCCTCCACCGGGTGGATGAATAGAGACCGCTGCACCTTCCAGGGTTTCAGCAAGTTCACATGGTAAATTTGTTTACCCTTCCTGGACCCTGGTTGAGCAATCTAGTAATCCACATCACCCGTGCGGCGGAGTACTTCGAATAGGCCCTGCCATTTGGCTAGGAGTTTGCTCTCACAACTGGGTAACAATAACATCACCTGGTCTCCCGGGTGAAACACTTTCATGCGAGCATTTTGATTGTAATGTCTCTCCTGACTGTCTTGGGCTGATCTAAGATTCTCCCTAGCAAATGGCCGACCACATTTAGGCACTTCCTAAGGTCCAATACATATAGCAGGTGTGACAGAAACCAGGGGATGGTAATAAATTCCATATACAGGGCTCCCAGGATACTGAATAGTTTCTGTCCTGTCTAGGCTGAACAGGGCAGCCTCGTGGTACATGCACTCCATTCCACAGTTTGTCTGCTGCCTGTTTTCTGTCACCTGTCATGCTGATTAGAGATCAGGTATATAAGACCTGTTTCCTGTTTCCTCTCCCCCTCTCCCCAAGAGCCTGGAGGCTGGAAGGCTGCTGAACTAAGAGGGCGGAGAAACCTTTTCCCCAAACAGGTTGAAACTTTCTGTTCGTTTGTCCAAGACTGCAAAGATACTTATTTTGTTGGTGGAAGTGGACAAGCCACTTCCAACCCTGAGTCAGGGAATATCTAAGTTTAAGTTATCGCTCAGGTGAGCAGCTTTTTGTTTGGCTTTGTTTTCTGTTTGCACTGTGGCAGTCTCAGTGCCTGGGACTAAATAAACCAGGCATAACCTGTTTAAAGGAACAGTACGTGACGTCTCATCATTTAACCTACCCTAAAAGACCGTGTTCTAACAGTCCCGGACAGACGGCGGAGCCCCGGAGTAAGCCGTTTGTCACATATGGTGGAGAATGCGGGCAGAACACTAAAAGGTCTGCGGGTTAAAGAACTTTAAAAAAAAAAAAAGAGGAGGTTTTTTTTTCTCTTTTCTCCTCTCCAAACAAGATGGAAGACGTGGTGAGTGCGCTGGTACGCAATGTCGCTGTCCAGAAAGACACGAATGAAACCCAGCAACAGCTGTTAATAGCCCAGCAAAAGACTAATGCAAACCAGCAAGAGACTAATGCAAATCAGCAACAGACGAATGCAGCCCTGCAAGAGGCGAATGCAAACCAGCAACAGACGAATGCAGCCCTGCAGGAGGCGAATGCAAACCAGCAACAGAGGAATGCAACCCAGCACCAGCTGTTAATAGCCCAGCAAGAGGCGACTGCAGCTCTGCAAATCGCGAATGCAAACCAGCAAGAGACAAACCGCTTGCTGAGAGAGGAGCAACAACGGTTCGCCCAGGGCTTGCAGCAGGAACTTGAGATCCTGAGGGGGACTATCAGTAACCTTCCACTGGCAGAGGCAGCCCCAGTCCCGAAAATGGCCAGGGCAAGCCACTACCTTCAGAATATGGGACCCTCGGATGATGTGGAAGCCTATCTTCTCACGTTTGAACGCACGGCACAGAGAGAGGGATGGCCAGAAGCTGAGTGGGCCAGTCTAATCGCACCCTTCCTAAGCGGCGAATCCCAGAAGGCTTACTTTGATCTAGAGCCAGCCGAAGCTAACGTCTATGCAAAATTGAAGTTCGAGATCCTCGCCCGCCTCGGCGTAACCACGGCTGTTCGTGCCCAAAGGTTTCACGCATGGTCCTTCACGATGGATAAAGCCACCCGAAGCCAGATGTATGACCTCATCCACCTCGCCCGGAAGTGGCTACAACCCGAGATCAACTCAGCAAGCCACATCGTGGAACGGTTGGTCATGTACCAGTTCTTGAGGAAACTTCCCTCGGCCTTACGCCGTTGGGTCAGTCGGAGTGACCCCCACAATGCGGATGAGCTTGTGGCCCTCGCAGAAAGGTACAATGCAGCAGAAGAGCACCCACAACCCACACTCGTGGAGCAACCCCACTACCCGAGGTTCCGGGACTCTTCCAGAGACGGTAAAAGGGTACCGGGGTTAAGGGGCGCTGAAGAGCGGCGACCACCTTCACGCAGCACCAGCAACAGTGGCTCGCACACTAAGGGCAATAGCCAACATGGGGAGCCAGGAAAAGGCTCTAAGTGGGACACAGACTATGTACCTAAATGTGTAAATTGTTATGAGAGGGGCCACACAGCAAAAATCTGCCCACTAAATGATGAACCCATGCAATGCAACAGCGTGGAACCTTATTCGCTGTGGTCCCAATGTATGGGCCCTAGCCCAGAGGACCCCTTGAATAACCATCTGTGGGCATTTGTAAAGGTCAATGGTAAGAGGGTTCGGGCACTTCTTGACTCTGGGAGCATGGTCACACTAGTGTCCGAATACCTGTTGCCCATTAAGAAGAAACAGGTAAACAGTTCACAAAGAGTGGCAATTTGTTGCATACATGGGGATAATCATGAATATTCCACTGTTGATGTTTTTTTTGAAACAGAGTTTGGTTCTTTAGATTTCAAGGTGGGTATTGTACCCAAACTGGCACATGATGTGTTAATAGGGACCGACTTTCCCCATTTTCTAAAAATGTGGTCCCCCGCTCAGAATAGCGCCCAGAGTTCAATAGCGGACCATAACGAAGTATTAGAAGAAACAAATCCTTTCCCTTTTTCAGAAATGGATGTTGACGAGGGCCCAAATAAGAAGGGGGAAAAGGAGGAGTGCTGTAAAATTCCCTTCCCCATCACTACTTTGGTAGGGAATACCCCAAATCAAAATGTTGATCAGGCACTTACCACCCCAGAACCGGATAAGACCCTCCCTGACCTAGAGGTCAGTCCTGGGAGTTTTAAGAAGGCCCAGTGGGAGGACCCCACATTAGCGGTAGCAAGGGGAAATATACTAGACCAGAATAGTACTCCTGGCCAACCAGATAGGTCACTTGCTTACCCCTACTTCGAGGTAGAGAACGACCTAGTATATCGGGTTGATAAAAGGAAATCAGTTACAACTAAACAATTGTTGGTACCACGGACATTCCGTAACGTAGTACTACACCTCGCACATAGTAATCCATTGGGGGGACACCTAGGGGTGGAAAAGACAAAAGAAAAGGTTCTCCGAAGCTTCTATTGGCCTGGGGTTCTGGCAGAAATTACAAACTATTGCTCCTCATGCCAGGAATGTCAGATCACCGCCCCGTTCAAAGCGTACCGCAGCCCATTGGTACCCCTTCCCATAATAGAGGTACCATTTGACCGGATTGCTATGGATCTAGTAGGACCCCTAATAAAGTCTGCTAGGGGACATCAGCATATATTGGTAATATTAGATTATGCCACCCGATATCCGGAGGCAGTTCCCCTACGTAACATCTCTGCTAAAAACATAGAAAAAGAGTTAGTAGTTCTGTTTTCCCGGGTCGGAATTCCTAAAGAGATCTTATCTGACCAGGGAACACCATTTATGTCCCAAGTAACAAAAGAGCTATGTAAACTCCTAAAAATCAAGCATCTCAGAACCTCAGTCTATCATCCACAAACAGATGGTTTAGTGGAAAGGTTCAATAAAACCTTAAAGAGCATGTTACGCCGGGCGGTCGATAAGGATGGGAAAAACTGGGATTGTTTGTTACCATACCTGTTATTTGCCATTAGGGAAGTTCCCCAATCATCCACAGGCTTCTCCCCGTTTGAACTATTGTATGGCCGACACCCAAGGGGCTTACTGGATATAGCCAAAGAGACTTGGGAACACAAGGTTACCCCTTACAGAAGTGTAATAGAGCATGTTGCCCAGATGCAGGACCGCATTGCTGCAGTCCTACCCATAGTGAGGGAACACATGGAGAAAGCTCAAGAAGCACAGAGGAATACGTATAATAAGGGTGCTAGGGTCAGAATTTTTCCAGGTGATAGGGTACTAGTTCTGGTTCCCACCGTGGAGAGTAAATTTCTTGCTAAATGGCATGGGCCATATGAGGTCTTGGAAAGAGTGGGAGAAGTAAATTAAAAGGTAAGACAGCCAGGTAGGAGGAAACCTGAGCAAATTTACCATATAAACCTACTCAAGCCCTGGAAAGATAGAGAGGTCTTGTTAACCCTAGTACCCCCAGGTCCGTCAGAGAATCAAGAAACTGACCCAGAGGTTAGCATAGCTGAAACCCTATCTGTGCATCAGAAACGAGAGGTCCAGAATTTAGTGAGAATAAACAAAGAAGTCTTCTCTACACAGCCAGGTAGAACTAGCGTAATTAAACATGACCTAGTCTCTGAACCGGGGGTCCGAGTTAACCTTAAACCGTACCGAATCCCAGAGGCCAAGAGAGAGGCTATAAGTTTAGAGGTTAAAAAAATGCTAAAACTAGGAGTAATTGAGGAATCCCAAAGTGGGTGGAACAGCCCTATAGTTTTAGTCCCAAAGCCAGACGGTACAACAAGGTTTTGTAATGACTACCGGAAACTAAACGCGGTGTCAAAATTTGATACTTATCCTATGCCCAGGGTGGATGAACTTGTAGAGAGACTGGGCAAAGCCCGATATCTCACAACCCTAGACCTAACAAAAGGGTACTGGCAGGTTCCCCTCACAGAAAGGGCAAAAGAAAAAACAGCCTTCTCAACCCCAGATGGCCTCTTTCAGTATAAGGTGCTGCCTTTTGGCTTACATGGAGCTCCCGCCACATTCCAAAGAATGATGGATAAAATTTTAAAACCACATGCTCGGTATGCTGCCACCTACCTAGATGATGTGGTAATCCATATTGAAGATTGGCAGTCCCACCTTCCAAAGGTCCAAGCTGTGCTCGACGCAGTTCGGTCTGCCGGACTAACTGCTAACCCCGCTAAATGCACTATTGGTCTGGAGGAGGCCAAGTATCTGGGGTATTCTATTGGTAGAGGGTTACTCAAACCACAAAAACTCAAAGTAGAGGCGATACAAAATTGGCCAAGGCCAGTTACAAAAAAACAAGTAAGGACCTTTTTGGGGTTAATTGGCTACTATAGAAGGTTTATTCCCAATTTTGCAACTAAGGCAACCCCACTAACCGACCTCACAAAAGCAAGAGGACCGCTAATGGTAAAGTGGTCCCCCGAAACCGAACAGGCCTTTAGAAGCCTGAAAGAAGCTCTCTGTGCCCAACCAGTGTTGGTCACACCTGACTTCTCCAAAGAGTTCGTAGTCCAAACCGACGCATCTGACGTAGGGCTGGGGGCGGTACTCTCCCAGGAGTCTCAAGGGGAGGAGCACCCCATCCTTTATTTAAGTAGGAAACTAAATCCCCAGGAGAAAAATTACTCCATAGTCGAGAAAGAGTGTCTCGCAATAAAGTGGGCTGTAGAGACGCTCAAATATTATTTGTTGGGGAGAAAATTCCGGTTGGTCACAGATCATGCACCCCTTACTTGGATGTGTCAGAACAGGGAGAATAATGCTAGAGTGACCAGGTGGTTCCTAAGCTTACAAACCTTTAAATTTTCTGTGGAACACAGGTCAGGGCACAAACATGGCAATGCCGACGGGTTGTCAAGGATGCACTCCCTAATATCCATGGTCGCTCATCCCTCGAGGTCTGAGCTGGGGGGGAGGATATGTGACAGAAACCAGGGGATGGTAATAAATTCCATATACAGGGCTCCCAGGATACTGAACAGTTTCTGTCCTGTCTAGGCTGAACAGGGCAGCCTCGTGGTACATGCACTCCATTCCACAGTTCGTCTGCTACCTGTTTTCTGTCACCTGTCATGCTGATTAGAGATCAGGTATATAAGACCTGTTTCCTGTTTCCTCTCCCCCTCTCCCCAAGAACCTGAAGGCTGGAAGGCTGCTGAACTAAGAGGGCGGAGAAACCTCTTCCCCAAACAGGTTGAAACTTTCTGTTCGTTTGTCCAAGACTGCAAAGATACTTATTTTGTTGGTGGAAGTGGACAAGCCACTTCCAACCCTGAGTAAGGGAATATCTAAGTTTAAGTTATCGCTCAGGTGAGCAGCTTTTTGTTTGGCTTTGTTTTCTGTTTGCACTGTGGCAGTCTCAGTGCCTGGGACTAAATAAACCAGGCATAACCTGTTTAAAGGAACAGTACGTGACGTCTCATCATTTAACCTACCCTAAAAGACCGTGTTCTAACAGTCCCGGACAGACGGCGGAGTCCCGGAGTAAGCCGTTTGTCACACAGGGTATTCTTAGAAGGGGACCGCTGTTCCTCCCAGGACTCCTTTAGGAGGTCTAGGATACCCCGGGGTTGGCGCTATACAGCAGTTCAAATGGAGAGAATCCCGTGGAGGCCTGGGGAACTTCCCGCACTGCAAACAGCAGAAAATGCTAGGCTCTCTTCTCTGAATCTACAAATTTTCTCAGTATCCCTTTTAGAGTTCGGTTAAATCTTTCCACCAATCCGTCAGTCTGTGGATGGTAGACCGATGTCCGAACAGACTTGACCTCTAGTAATTTTAAGACATCCTGCATCAGTTTAGCCATAAAATTTGTACCTTGGTCTGTCAACATAACCTGGGAAAGTCCAACCCGTGAGAACAGCTCCAACAACTTGTTGGCTACTTGCTTCGCCGTTGCTGTCCTCAGGGGGAACGCCTCAGGATATCTTGTTGCATAGTCAACTATTACAAAAATAAACCTGTGTCCTTTCGCAGAAGGTTCTAGAGGTCCTACCAAGTCTTCTCCAATCCTCTCAAAGGGAACTGACACCAAGGGTAGAGGAACCAAAAGGGCTGGTTTTTGTCCCATCGGACTAGTTAGCTGGCACTCAGGACATGCCGCACAAAACTTAGCAATATTACTATGCATCCCTGGCCAATAGAATCGAGATGAAATACGGTCCAAGGTATTATCCCATCAAAGGTGACCACCCCAAGGAACAGTATGGGCTAGGGTGAATACAGATTTAACAAACGCCTTGGGAACCAATATTTGTCTGATGACCTCCCCTGTTTGTGTTTGCCTATCCACCCTATACAGGATATCATTTGACAATTCAAAATGGGGGAATACTATCACCCCCTGTGCATTCAATATCTGCTCATCAATTTTTACCACTTTATCATATTGTCTAGCCTTCATTGCCTCTGGCAAAAATCAGGGAGGAATAGGTCTGGTAAATCTCCAGGGCCCATATGCCCCTCCTTCTGGCCATCCCCAGCCATCACTTGTGACTTCTGGCTACTAGTACGGTCACCTTGTGACCCAGATTTCTGCAACCAGTCCTGTTTGTCAGAGCGTCTCTGCTTTCGAGTCTTTGGAACCCGGTGTCTACTGGGGAAAAGGTCTGCCGAGAAGGGGAACAGTTTAACAGGGTTCTCCTGAGCCATAGAATATGGCTCCTCGTGAGAGACTGGAGCCATTAGGTCTGAAAAGAACGACCAGTTCCAACCGAGCACAACGGGGGCAGGGAGCCAAGGAGTGACTCCTACTTCGAGGTAGGCCTCCTGACCTTTTACCTGTAGCCGGATTTTGGCCGTCAGATACCGTTTTACATCGCCGTGTATACTGTAAGGGATCAGGGAACATGTGCCTTACAGCGGGTCCCCGTCACCCCGGCTTCCAGCAATGTCGCGCGGCCCAGGCCCCCTCCCCGTTGTCTCCTTACCTGCTCCGGTCGGGCGCCGTTCCTGTCCTCTGCGGCGCATGCCGCCACCGCCCACGCGCTGCCGGGGCGCGCGTGCAGGACTGTTACAGGGCACGCGCGCACCCGTTCTCTTCTACACTTCTCCTGCAGCCTGGGCTCCACCTCCCATCAGCTGGAGGCTATCCCCACTGGTGAACATCACACTAGGCATCTAAGCCTATCCCTGGCTCCGCTCAGTCAAGCCCCCGCTCCACCTCTTGCTTCCATTGGCTCTCCCACATATATAGTTCCTGTCTGCCCTCTCCTTCCTCGCTCTGCATAGATTTCTTGTGGCTCTAGTAGTACGTAGGTCTATGCCTGGCTCTCTTGTGTTTTGCAGCTCAAGCTCCAGTCCCTGCCCTCGTTTGATTCCCTTGGATTTGATCTCGGCTCTCGTTGGACTTCGTGTACCTCGCTACCCCCTGGACTTGGCTTTGGACCTCACTACGCTGCTCTCTCCTGCCCTTGACCTACGGCTTTCAGATTTATACCTTCGGACCACTGGCGCCCCGTCGCGGCAAGTATCTGGCTAACCCTTTTCTCACCAGACCTGGCAACGCTAGGGTATCAGCAGCATGGCATTTTACCCAAGAGCATGCGGAAGGGGTTATTACTTGTAGGAATTGTTCCAACACAACTTGTTCAAGAACAGTCTCCTTAGTGTGTTGCTCAGGTTGTATCCAGCGGTTACACAAGTCCAATAACCGCTGAGCTAGAACCCGGGGTCTCATATTAGAGGTGTACTTCAGGTTCCGGAACTGCTGCCGTTAGGTCTCTGGGGTCAGACCTAAGCGATCCAGTATGCCGGCTTTTACTTGTTTATAATCCATTGC
This sequence comes from Ascaphus truei, assembly GCF_040206685.1. Lineage (NCBI taxonomy): Eukaryota > Metazoa > Chordata > Amphibia > Anura > Ascaphidae > Ascaphus > Ascaphus truei. Next base: position 56,839,654 of record NC_134487.1, on the reverse strand, counting down.
CTGGTCTGCTGGGAGGCCCTGATATGCAGCCTGGGCTTCTCCTATAAGGAGTGGGGCCAAAGCGATTGCCCAGCGGTCTGCAGACCTGCCCTGGGCTTCGGCAACCCTTTCAAACGTCAGTAGAAAAGCCTCTGGATCCTCGTTCGGAGCCATTTTCCTCAGGAGGACCGGGGGTTTGTTCGCAAGTTCTGGACGGGCAGAACCCTGGAATTGGGTCAGCAGCCTGGCCATCCGCTCATCCTCTTTGATAAAGCGTGGGATACCAGTGTCCTTTTTGCTGTTTTTGTTATGCCCTAAATAAATTTTTGCACCTAGTTTTTGCAGTTTGCGGTTTTTCAGCAATCTTCAGCAGCACAAAAATTACAATTGAAAGGAACAGATATTACAACATATACAGTGATTCCCTGGCGCACTACCAGATATTAAACCTGACAGAAGGAGGTAGTCCCATAAATCGATTGATGATATGAATGAGATCCACAGTCCACAATGTCCCGTTCTTTTAGATTGGAGACTTGTCTGGAAATACAAATGAAACAACCATTGCGCAGAACCCTATGGTCAGTGTTTCACACCCACCGTTGCTATCTACTTACTTAAAAATAGACAGAATTGGGCCTCAAAAGGTTTCTTTACTTCTCCTCACGGTTGGCTCCAACTGATTCCTGCTACTGGTACACGATTTTCACTTCCAGCATCAGCAACACCATAACCGATTGGGAACAGAAAAGGGCGCCAATAGTGTGATACTAAAACATTTCTTATTAAAAAATACAGGCTTAAAGACATGAACTCACATGCTAAAAAGCCCTATGCGTGTCCTACAACGTGCCGTCCGCTTCACATGCAAGGATGCCGAGGGATTGCAGGAGGAGGCTGGAATCGGCGTGGATCCCCGCTTCGTGGCCGCGACTCGGAGCGCCTGGTCCCTCCTCCGATGACGTTCCCCGCCAATCAACCTCTTCTCCCTGCACAGGGTCTGCACGTCGCTGCACGTCTTGCAAGCTCCACCCTACGCGCGTTTCGTGACTCTGACGTCACTTCTTCAGGGGTAATGGAGCTATGAGGGCACTAGAGGTAATTTATACCTTTGTGCATAGCTGCCGTGGTGTTCCCATTGGATGGATGTCCTAATTGGGAACTCCTACTAATTGTCCACTTGTTCGCTGTTATCAGGCAATTCGTGTGTAGCAGGTTTAACCACTTCATGCCTGGACAGCAATAAGCACTACATAATACACTTCAGCATACTGGGAAATATCTTACAAAAGACAATCATTATACATTACATTTGCCTATACATCTCATAAAAACAAATACATGAATAAAACTCTAATGATTAAAGGAATAAATAAAAAGTAATAAGCAACCTTGTGGCTTCTTATTTCAATGTGCAAGATAGCTATTATACTAGCTCCCTGCCAGTGACAGCATATAGGACCCAGAGGTGGAAAGAGAATACTTTGAATACAAAGATCAGATAGCCTGGTTAGGTAATATTCAACAACAGCAGTATACAGACCTAACTATCCCTCAAAAATGCTGCGAGGTCAAATTCAATGTTAAGTCCTCTCGGGGTCATGGTTTTGAGGGTATATATCCAGTAGCTTTCGCGTCTGGATATTAGATTTATTTTATCTCCCCCTCTCCAATTCTGCTTGGGACATTCAATCCCTTTGCAGATTAACCCTTCCGGATTTTGTCCATGTTTATTTTTAAAGTGACTGGAGACACTATGTGTCTCCAGACCCCTTTTGATATTATAAACATGTTCTGCAAGACGTCGTTTCAATGGTCTACCTGTTCGCCCTACATATTGTAGTCCACATGGGCACTCTAACAGGTAGACCACAAAAGGAGTCTTGCAGGAAATGAACGACTTAATGGGAAATGTAATGCCCGTGACATTGGATTGAAAATGCTTGCATTTATTGCTGTATCTACAGCCAATACATTTATCACACGTGAAGAATCCATCCAATTCCTTGAGCCATGTTGTGTTTTGTGCTTTCATGGAATTAAATGGACAGCTTGGGGATAGCTGGAGCTTTAGATTGTTAGCCCTTTTGAACACTATTTGGGGGTGTTTGGGTAATATTGATTTAAGGATTGTATCCCCCTGTAGTATACCCCAATGTTTTTTAATTATTTGTGTTATTTTGTTTGACATCCCATTATATTTGGTTATGAAGGGGATAAACTCTACACCATCTGACTGTTTTGATCTCTTACTGTCCATACAGATAAGGTCATCTCTGTTTATACTCTTTACATTCTCTAGGGCCTTCACAACCATATTAGGATTATACTCTCTCTGAATAAACTTATCCCTAAGAGAATTGGCCTGCATCTCAAATATCTCCGGTTGAGAGCAATTCCTTTTAGTTCTTAGGAACTGGCCCTTAGGAATATTATTAATCCATCTATGGTTGTGATGGCTAGATGCCAGGAGATACGTGTTGGCATCTACTTTTTTATAGAAAGTCTTAGTCTCAATGGACCCTCTCTCTATGAACAATGTGAGATCCAAGAAGTCTATACTTGTTGAACTGGTGTTGAAAGTAAATTTTAAATTCATATTGTTATTATTCAAGTGTGTCTTGAACTCCTCCAGTCCTTCGGTGTCTCCACCCCAGATACATAGCACGTCATCTATATAGCGTTTCCATAGTACAAGGTTCGCCCCAAATGGGCCGCCGGAATGGATATATTCCTCTTCCCACATGCCCATAAATAAGTTGGCATAACTAGGGGCGAACCTTGTACCCATGGCAGTGCCACATATCTGGAGGAAGAAGTCGTTATCATAACTGAAATAGTTATGCGTTAATATGTAACGTATCCCCTCTACTATGAATTCTCTGAATCCCTGTTCAAGACTGTCATCTTGATTAAGCACCCTTCTGATTGCTCTGATACCTAGGTCATGATTTATGACGGTATACAGAGACGTCACGTCACACGTGACCCAAATGTAATGATCTTCCCATTTCAGGTCCCTAACTATATTTAATACGTGTGTGGTGTCTCTTAGAAAAGACGGGATTTTGGGGACATATTTCTGCAGAGTAGAGTCAATGAACTGCGACAGATTGGATGTCAGTGATTTGATCCCCGATATTATGGGGCGTCCAGGGGGATTCCAAAGATCTTTATGGATCTTTGGAATAAAATAGAAAATTGGAATCCTTGGCTGTAATACATCCAAGAACTCCAGTTCACTTTTAGAGATGTTTCCATCCAAGAATCCCTTATGTAGATATTCCTGGAGTGCTGTTTTAAACTCTATGGATGGATTTCCCTGCAGTTTTTTATATGTAGTTCCATCACTTAGGATTCTCAATGACTCTTGTTTGTAATAGTCAGAGTCCATGATAACTATGCCTCCCCCTTTGTCTGCAGACTTAATTACAATTTGTTTGTTGCTTTCTAGACTCTTAACTGCATCTTTTTCTAGTTTGCTCAGATTATGTTTGGGGATTTTGAACTCACTAGTTGCCTTTTCCATATCCTGAATGACTAATTCAGAGAATGTTTCTAAGAAACTACCCTTGATGTGTTTGGGATAAAACACTGAGGGTCTTTTGAACTGAGTAGTGGAAATCGATCTAGTCTTACTGCTATTACTATTACCCTGAATAGTCTCCCTACTTACAGCATCTTTTATAAAGTACTTTTTTAATGTCAAACGTCTCACAAATTTTGGGGTATCTATATACAAGTCAAACATATTGGGTCCCTTAGAGGGAGCAAAGTTAAGGCCCCTGGACAAAACTTTTTCCTCAACCTCAGTGGTTCTGTAACTTCTGATATTGAATATATTACTAACCTCTACCGGTGGTTTGGCTGTTCTGATTTTTTTCTCTTTCCTTCTTCCACCTCTTTTTCCTCTGAATCCTCTATTCTTTTGCGTCTCGCCGACCTGGGGGTGTCTTGTCTCCCCACTGGGTTTTCTATCTCGCTGTTTTTCCGTATAGGGAAGTTGTATTCCCTGTCGTGGTCTAAAAAAGACAATTGGTGTTGATTATTTTCATGGTCAAAAGATGGTGCATTAAAGGGTCTGAAATTGTTGTTAGATCTAAAAACACTATTGTCATACCCTCTATATGCCTCTCTGGGTCCATCATGATAATAATCACGATGCCCATATCCACCATTGCCATTAAAATACCCTCCTCGTGGTGGGCCATGGTATCTATGGTGATCATCCCTTACAGGTGCTTGTGGCCTAGCTCCCATGTAGGGCCTATGGGGTCCCATCTTTCTATTCGTTGTTTTATCCATTTTTTCATTGTCTTTTTTAGGTTTTGATTTAATATCTTCCTTTGATATCCCTTTATTAATTGGAGTGGATTTCACCTCAACTATGGATGTATCTTCTGCGATGTTAACTTTCTTCTCGGTTTTCCAGTCCCTCTGTCTATTCTGTTCATAATCTTTTTTATCCCTGATAATTTTTTTCTGTTTTGAACTAATGACCTCTTTCTCTAGTTTTTCTATTCTCTGAGAAATCTTTTCATCCAGTATTTTATACTCTTTGAGATCAGAGAATTGGCCCAATTTTTCTTGGATTTCAATAATCTCTTTATCCAAAACTTCTAGGGATTTTGTTCTGTACTGAATAGACAGATGCACTAAACCGAATGCACATGTGTCTAGGAGATTGTTCCACTCTTTCATAAAGATCTCATTCTCAGTTTCTAGAGTGGGTACCTTGAGGACCCTAAGTCCCCTTGGTATTCTCTTATGTTCTATATATTTCCTCAATGCTACCACTTCCCAGATCTGCCTCATTTCTTGCGTGAGGAGTTTTTCAACTTTATTAAAGAGTGTATCTAAATTCTCAGTGTCTACATCTATGTGTTCTACATCTGTGTCATCTGAAAATAATTTATCTAGATTACAACTACGAAGTGCTCGACTAGAAAAAAGTGACATATTTGTGATAATGGTTGGCTGCTGTTATTCAATAATGGATACAACTAGTGGTGAGAAAAATTAAACTAAAAGCATATAATCAGCGCTCTAACCTAAAAATCTATACCTATATATTAATTATAATAACAAGGTGCTCTATACATGAAAAAGGGGAATCCCCTATAGGAAAAACCCTAACATTAATTCCTCACAACCTATTTTGGTAGATTAGGGAATGGCTGCCTCAAGAATAAACAAACCTATCCACAAGGATTGTATAACATGCACAAAAATTACAACAGAAAGGAACAGATATTACAACATATACAGTGATTCCCTGGCGCACTACCAGATATTAAACCTGACAGAAGGAGGTAGTCCCATAAATCGATTGATGATATGAATGAGATCCACAGTCCACAATGTCCCGTTCTTTTAGATTGGAGACTTGTCTGGAAATACAAATGAAACAACCATTGCGCAGAACCCTATGGTCAGTGTTTCACACCCCCACCGTTGCTATCTACTTACTTAAAAATAGACAGAATTGGGCCTCAAAAGGTTTCTTTACTTCTCCTCACGGTTGGCTCCAACTGATTCCTGCTACTGGTACACGATTTTCACTTCCAGCATCAGCAACACCATAACCGATTGGGAACAGAAAAGGGCGCCAATAGTGTGATACTAAAACATTTATTATTAAAAAATACAGGCTTAAAGACATGAACTCACATGCTAAAAAGCCCTATGCGTGTCCTACAACGTGCCGTCCGCTTCACATGCAAGGATGCCGAGGGATTGCAGGAGGAGGCTGGAATCGGCGTGGATCCCCGCTTCGTGGCCGCGACTCGGAGCGCCTGGTCCCTCCTCCGATGACGTTCCCCGCCAATCAACCTCTTCTCCCTGCACAGGGTCTGCACGTCGCTGCACGTCTTGCAAGCTCCACCCTACGCGCGTTTCGTGACTCTGACGTCACTTCTTCAGGGGTAATGGAGCTATGAGGGCACTAGAGGTAATTTATACCTTTGTGCATAGCTGCCGTGGTGTTCCCATTGGATGGATGTCCTAATTGGGAACTCCTACTAATTGTCCACTTGTTCGCTGTTATCAGGCAATTCCTGTTATCAGGCAATTCGTGTGTAGCAGCAAGAGAATACCAAGGGGATTTAGGGTCCTCAAGGTACCCACTCTAGAAACTGAGAATGAGATCTTTATGAAAGAGTGGAACAATCTCCTAGACACATGTGCATTCGGTTTAGTGCATCTGTCTATTCAGTACAGAACAAAATCCCTAGAAGTTTTGGATAAAGAGATTATTGAAATCCAAGAAAAATTGGGCCAATTCTCTGATCTCAAAGAGTATAAAATACTGGATGAAAAGATTTCTCAGAGAATAGAAAAACTAGAGAAAGAGGTCATTAGTTCAAAACAGAAAAAAATTATCAGGGATAAAAAAGATTATGAACAGAATAGACAGAGGGACTGGAAAACCGAGAAGAAAGTTAACATCGCAGAAGATACATCCATAGTTGAGGTGAAATCCACTCCAATTAATAAAGGGATATCAAAGGAAGATATTAAATCAAAACCTAAAAAAGACAATGAAAAAATGGATAAAACAACGAATAGAAAGATGGGACCCCATAGGCCCTACATGGGAGCTAGGCCACAAGCACCTGTAAGGGATGATCACCATAGATACCATGGCCCACCACGAGGAGGGTATTTTAATGGCAATGGTGGATATGGGCATCGTGATTATTATCATGATGGACCCAGAGAGGCATATAGAGGGTATGACAATAGTGTTTTTAGATCTAACAACAATTTCAGACCCTTTAATGCACCATCTTTTGACCATGAAAATAATCAACACCAATTGTCTTTTTTAGACCACGACAGGGAGTACAACTTCCCTATACGGAAAAACAGCGAGATAGAAAACCCAGTGGGGAGACAAGACACCCCCAGGTCGGCGAGACGCAAAAGAATAGAGGATTCAGAGGAAAAAGAGGTGGAAGAAGGAAAGAGAAAAAAATCAGAACAGCCAAACCACCGGTAGAGGTTAGTAATATATTCAATATCAGCAGTTACAGAACCACTGAGGTTGAGGAAAAAGTTTTGTCCAGGGGCCTTAACTTTGCTCCCTCTAAGGGACCCAATATGTTTGACTTGTATATAGATACCCAAAAATTTGTGAGACGTTTGACATTAAAAAAGTACTTTATAAAAGATGCTGTAAGTAGGGAGACTATTCAGGGTAATAGTAATAGCAGTAAGACTAGATCGATTTCCACTACTCAGTTCAAAAGACCCTCAGTGTTTTATCCCAAACACATCAAGGGTAGTTTCTTAGAAACATTCTCTGAATTAGTCATTCAGGATATGGAAAAGGCAACTAGTGAGTTCAAAATCCCCAAACATAATCTGAGCAAACTAGAAAAAGATGCAGTTAAGAGTCTAGAAAGCAACAAACAAATTGTAATTAAGTCTGCAGACAAACGGGGAGGCATAGTTATCATGGACTCTGACTATTACAAACAAGAGTCATTGAGAATCCTAAGTGATGGAACTACATATAAAAAACTGCAGGGAAATCCATCCATAGAGTTTAAAACAGCACTCCAGGAATATCTACATAAGGGATTCTTGGATGGAAACATCTCTAAAAGTGAACTGGAGTTCTTGGATGTATTACAGCCAAGGATTCCAATTTTCTATTTTATTCCAAAGATCCATAAAGATCTTTGGAATCCCCCTGGACGCCCCATAATATCGGGGATCAAATCACTGACATCCAATCTGTCGCAGTTCATTGACTCTACTCTGCAGAAATATGTCCCCAAAATCCCGTCTTTTCTAAGAGACACCACACACGTATTAAATATAGTTAGGGACCTGAAATGGGAAGATCATTACATTTGGGTCACGTGTGACGTGACGTCTCTGTATACCGTCATAAATCATGACCTAGGTATCAGAGCAATCAGAAGGGTGCTTAATCAAGATGACAGTCTTGAACAGGGATTCAGAGAATTCATAGTAGAGGGGATACGTTACATATTAACGCATAACTATTTCAGTTATGATAACGACTTCTTCCTCCAGATATGTGGCACTGCCATGGGTACAAGGTTCGCCCCTAGTTATGCCAACTTATTTATGGGCATGTGGGAAGAGGAATATATCCATTCCGGCGGCCCATTTGGGGCGAACCTTGTACTATGGAAACGCTATATAGATGACGTGCTATGTATCTGGGGTGGAGACACCGAAGGACTGGAGGAGTTCAAGACACACTTGAATAATAACAATATGAATTTAAAATTTACTTTCAACACCAGTTCAACAAGTATAGACTTCTTGGATCTCACATTGTTCATAGAGAGAGGGTCCATTGAGACTAAGACTTTCTATAAAAAAGTAGATGCCAACACGTATCTCCTGGCATCTAGCCATCACAACCATAGATGGATTAATAATATTCCTAAGGGCCAGTTCCTAAGAACTAAAAGGAATTGCTCTCAACCGGAGATATTTGAGATGCAGGCCAATTCTCTTAGGGATAAGTTTATTCAGAGAGAGTATAATCCTAATATGGTTGTGAAGGCCCTAGAGAATGTAAAGAGTATAAACAGAGATGACCTTATCTGTATGGACAGTAAGAGATCAAAACAGTCAGATGGTGTAGAGTTTATCCCCTTCATAACCAAATATAATGGGATGTCAAACAAAATAACACAAATAATTAAAAAACATTGGGGTATACTACAGGGGGATACAATCCTTAAATCAATATTACCCAAACACCCCCAAATAGTGTTCAAAAAGGCTAACAATCTAAAGCTCCAGCTATCCCCAAGCTGTCCATTTAATTCCATGAAAGCACAAAACACAACATGGCTCAAGGAATTGGATGGATTCTTCACGTGTGATAAATGTATTGGCTGTAGATACAGCAATAAATGCAAGCATTTTCAATCCAATGTCACGGGCATTACATTTCCCATTAAGTCGTTCATTTCCTGCAAGACTCCTTTTGTGGTCTACCTGTTAGAGTGCCCATGTGGACTACAATATGTAGGGCGAACAGGTAGACCATTGAAACGACGTCTTGCAGAACATGTTTATAATATCAAAAGGGGTCTGGAGACACATAGTGTCTCCAGTCACTTTAAAAATAAACATGGACAAAATCCGGAAGGGTTAATCTGCAAAGGGATTGAATGTCCCAAGCAGAATTGGAGAGGGGGAGATAAAATAAATCTAATATCCAGACGCGAAAGCTACTGGATATATACCCTCAAAACCATGACCCCGAGAGGACTTAACATTGAATTTGACCTCGCAGCATTTTTGAGGGATAGTTAGGTCTGTATACTGCTGTTGTTGAATATTACCTAACCAGGCTATCTGATCTTTGTATTCAAAGTATTCTCTTTCCACCTCTGGGTCCTATATGCTGTCACTGGCAGGGAGCTAGTATAATAGCTATCTTGCACATTGAAATAAGAAGCCACAAGGTTGCTTATTACTTTTTATTTATTCCTTTAATCATTAGAGTTTTATTCATGTATTTGTTTTTATGAGATGTATAGGCAAATGTAATGTATAATGATTGTCTTTTGTAAGATATTTCCCAGTATGCTGAAGTGTATTATGTAGTGCTTATTGCTGTCCAGGCATGAAGTGGTTAAACCTGCTACACACGAATTGCCTGATAACAGCGAACAAGTGGACAATTAGTAGGAGTTCCCAATTAGGACATCCATCCAATGGGAACACCACGGCAGCTATGCACAAAGGTATAAATTACCTCTAGTGCCCTCATAGCTCCATTACCCCTGAAGAAGTGACGTCAGAGTCACGAAACGCGCGTAGGGTGGAGCTTGCAAGACGTGCAGCGACGTGCAGACCCTGTGCAGGGAGAAGAGGTTGATTGGCGGGGAACGTCATCGGAGGAGGGACCAGGCGCTCCGAGTCGCGGCCACGAAGCGGGGATCCACGCCGATTCCAGCCTCCTCCTGCAATCCCTCGGCATCCTTGCATGTGAAGCGGACGGCACGTTGTAGGACACGCATAGGGCTTTTTAGCATGTGAGTTCATGTCTTTAAGCCTGTATTTTTTAATAAGAAATGTTTTAGTATCACACTATTGGCGCCCTTTTCTGTTCCCAATCGGTTATGGTGTTGCTGATGCTGGAAGTGAAAATCGTGTACCAGTAGCAGGAATCAGTTGGAGCCAACCGTGAGGAGAAGTAAAGAAACCTTTTGAGGCCCAATTCTGTCTATTTTTAAGTAAGTAGATAGCAACGGTGGGTGTGAAACACTGACCATAGGGTTCTGCGCAATGGTTGTTTCATTTGTATTTCCAGACAAGTCTCCAATCTAAAAGAACGGGACATTGTGGACTGTGGATCTCATTCATATCATCAATCGATTTATGGGACTACCTCCTTCTGTCAGGTTTAATATCTGGTAGTGCGCCAGGGAATCACTGTATATGTTGTAATATCTGTTCCTTTCTGTTGTAATTTTTGTGCATGTTATACAATCCTTGTGGATAGGTTTGTTTATTCCTGAGGCAGCCATTCCCTAATCTACCAAAATAGGTTGTGAGGAATTAATGTTAGGGTTTTTCCTATAGGGGATTCCCCTTTTTCATGTATAGAGCACCTTGTTATTATAATTAATATATAGGTATAGATTTTTAGGTTAGAGCGCTGATTATATGCTTTTAGTTTAATTTTTTCTCACCACTAATCTTCAGCAGCAGCAGCAGCAGATGCACCGCCGTTTTTCCTGCACTCTCTCCATTACCTCTCGGTAGGAGCACGCCAGACAGGACCAGGAGATCCCCAAGGAGGAGGAGCGCTGAGAGACGGAGCCCAGAGACTACCGGGAAGGGTCTGTGCGTCACAGCCGGAAGTGACATCAGACCCGGACACCCGGAGGGCTGCGTGGTATCGCGAGTTGCAGCACATTCAAGCTGTGTGCACCGGAGCGGTTTTCGTGATCTGAGGGAAAACAGGACCGTCAAGGATCTGCAGTATTCAAAGGGTGAGCTTTTCCAACATTGTCTCAACCCTGGGGTACCCCTCTTCATTAATACCTGCCCGGGCAGTGCACTACCTACAGGACTAAGGGCCTCATGCAGTAAGCGTTGATAAGGGAATTATCGCCATTTTATAGCCAAAATTGGGTTTGAGATTCAGTAAGCGCCGATAAGTGCTTGATATCGCCATGTTTCTGAGCTGATTATTTTGTTATGGCCAGTCGGCTGCCGATAAGCCTGTTTTCGCCACTGATCGCCACTTTTTTAAATCGGCTGGATTCAACAAAAAAAAACAGCTTATCGGGCCTGATCGGCACTACGAAATTGAGATGTTATGGCCAATTTCTCCCGCCAACTAAAGTTGGCAGTTTGGAGGGGAGAACGATCGCTAAGGCTGCCGCAACGGCACTTAGAAAAAAAAACCTTCTGTACATCAATGGAGTCAATGGAGCGGGGACGTATAACAGTATAGTACTGTTTACGTTTCATTGCTCACAATACAAACGTCATTTGCATTACAGTGTGGGGGCATTCCCTGCATTGTGTCACAGTTGACGTGTATTATTTGCATAACATTATACTTTTACATGTTTGCAGCATTTGCGGGTCACATTACTCATCATGTGATGATGTGCCAAGGGAAAATACTATACTCAACTCTTAAAGGAGAACCTCACATCATATCACACATTTTACTGAACTGAGCGACAATTATTTACATGATGTTACACATGTCACACATGTCACACATACACAGTATATTCATCTTCCTTTACATTACACAATGCTTGTAATGTGACACGCATCTTTAAACGTTCATGTACATCTGTCTTCTCATGTTTACATATAGTTTTGGGTCCTCCCTATTTTCATGACGTCACTTATTGGACGCTCAATCACATTGCATGTTTACATTGTAACCGTAGCATTACAAGCACTTCAACCTAACTTATACACACATGTACAGTAATTCAGCATTGGGACACCTTGTTAACTCATTCTATACCAACTATCCTCCTTACAGAAATGCATGCATATGCACACGACTATTCATTGTTGTCAACATGTCACAATAACATGCCTAATTACACATGTTACACAAAACTTTTCCCACGTCAATCTCAGCCTTTTTGCCTAATTACATGACTGACTGTTGCGTTCACAAGTGTTACATGCATTGCACATGCAACTATTTATTTGCAAGCAATGTTTCTACAAAGGTTCACGTCACATCATTGCCAAATATCATCATTCCCTGCAGAATACACACAACAAATACTTATAACAAGAACTGCACACAGCTTGCCACAGAAGTACTTTATTATGTTAATGTAACACCTTGCATTTTACTATGTCACCTGACATCATCACATACCTATTTAAAGGACGCCCATTACCTGATCATTCACAGCTACTCATTTCAAAATGTTGAGATTGTTTAGGAGACGGAGGAACATTCTTTTCTATGACATGCTTGATGATGAAGACAATCATATAGGGCAAGGGAGGGACACACCGAGGGACAGTGACAGGGACAGTCACGCGGATACGACAGAGACAGGGAGAGGGACAGGAGATCAGAGGAGAAGACAGAGGAGACAAGTTGTGCCTCGTCCGCGTCTGTACAGGGAGAGAACCCTGTTAGATGGGATGAGTGAGGAGGAGATTGTAAGTCACTATCGTTTGAGTTCAGCAGCAATCTTAGCTCTTTATCAGGAGATAAGGGGAGATTTAGATTTTTTCACAGCCAGAGGTCGTGCAGTCCCTGGGCTTGTTAAAATGCTGTGCTCATTACATTATCTTGCTTCCGCGTCATACCAGACAACTGTTGGCATAGTGGGCGGGGTCTCGCAATCTACATTCTCGCGGGCCTTGACCCAGTTTCTCTATGCACTCAATAGACGCGCTAGGAATTATATTCATTTTCCTACAGAGGCGACAGAGTGGCTGGAAGTCAGGACTGGCTTTTATAATATAGCAGGGATACCATGTGTGCTGGGTGCAATCGATTGCACACATGTTGCTTTGATTGCACCTAGTCAGAGTGAGCATGTGTACCGCAATCGTAAGCACTACCATTCACTCAATGTACAGGTGGTATGTGATGCGACGATGAGGATAATGCATGTGGTACCCAAATTCCCTGGTTCCAGTCACGATTCCTCTATCCTGAGGAACTCTTCAGTCTTCCATGCGTTCGAAGAGGGACATTTTGAACATGGTTGGCTGCTGGGTGAGTACACATTTACATGTTATAACACAAAACACATTTTTATTTAGGAATGTTGGCATTGTACAATTTGATCACTAATGTCAGCTTATGTGTGCTCCATTCATTATAGGTGACTCAGGATACGGAATTAGGCCGTGGCTCTTGACTCCGGTGCTAAACCCTCAAACTGAAGCAGAGGACAGGTACAATGCAGCCCATATATCTACAAGATCTGTTATAGAGAGGACATTTGGCCTACTCAAGACCAGATTTAGGTGTCTGGACAGAACTGGTGGGGCTCTTCTATACAAGCCTCAAAAAGTGTCTGATATTATCCTTGCCTGTTGCATTTTGCACAATGTTGCACTCAGGCACAATGTACAATCAGACCTAGCTGAGCCTTTGGTAGACGAGCATCCCACCCATGTAGCTGCTGAAAATGAACAAACAGCCAGTGGTGGCCAGACACGCCAGAATCTCATCAATTCATTTTTTTCTTGTAAGTACAAACATATATGTTCCAAGTTATACTTTTATACTTACATTATGTTATCTTAACAATAATGTTTTTTTATATACCCTTCTGGTAGGACACAGATGAATATGGGTTGCACACCTTTCTTTTCTCTGCTGTGTGCACAAAGGGATGTGGCACCGGTATGTTATTGTTGCACAGGTTATATAATCCCTCTTCAATTGTACTTTAGTTGTGTGTATGTGAATACAACTGGGGTAACAAAGCACTAATATTTTAGCATTGTGTTGTTCCTTATGCTAACACAATACACATATTATGCCCATACTCATTCATGCTTCTAGTATGCTTACATACAATGTTATTGGTGCAGTGTAACATGTACATCCATATGATGTGTACACCAGCCTGATTTACATTTTGAATGTCATGAAATATACATGGTGTTGCACATTTAACACCAAATACACACTTTGCTGTGTTGTTTACGGTACTGAAGATGGCATGTCAATGTTTGCAATTTATATATTGTTCCTTTGCATTATAGGTATATCTCCAGTATGACTGATCATGGTATGTATATTTGCTGACATCTCTCATAAGATGTGCCTACATCAATCTTCCTATAATTATTTGAAGTCAAAACCCAACATATTGGTTTAAACACAAATGTTACATATATGTACTTTCTGTATCATGTATATGCATTTAGCTACTCTTGAGCTTTCATGTGCATTGTATTAGAAAATGATTACTCCCATTTCATCACATTTTATGTATGTTTCCTTATAAATTCCATTAATGTAATATAGAGGTGTTTGGAGACAAGGGGATAACTGTAGTTATTTCTTTACTTACGGGAGATCATTCATCACGGATGAAATTGACTGATCATAAAACTCCATGCATGAATGCCTGCAATCACAACAATGCGTACTACATCTTATATTTAGCAATGTTGGTGTTTTGTAATGCTAGGAATTAATAGTCAACATTAATTTACATTTGTGACATGTGTATGTATAAGTCACACGTGTGTGGATGTGTCCTACATGTACCAAGTGTTAAACTGTTAACAGAGAAGACAAATTTGTCACTAATGTTACTGGCATTTAGCATTTATAATTTACCAATATGACAATGTTGGTAATATTTTTGCAATATAAATCACGTCACTTCATCATTATCATGATGATAATTATCAAGTATTGTCACAATTGTAACGTCAATCACGTGCACATTAGCATAGACACACTTTGTAAGACAACTGTTTGTGTCTGTATCAATTTGTGTAGGATCCATGTATAACACCGACAAATGATAACACCAGCTTTATTATGGTAGCTTATATCATCATATTGACTATACTATGTATTTTTAGAACGTTTAATAAACACAGTAAACTATAGTTAGTTAGGTTAATGAAATATACACAGAAACGTACTTCATTACAAGATGTTGATGTCATAATCAGAACATCATGCATTGTAGGGGACCACAACATCTGGCCAATAACATTATTTGCTACAGTCCCAAACCATTTTATCAACATACCCATGTAACAAGAGATTTTTAACAAGAAATGGCTAGTTGGTTGTAAGTGTCCTTTACCTTGGGAGAAGGAGTGGCTCAGTGAGTAAAGACACACACTGGCACTGAGATTTTGAAGCAGGGGAGTCTGGTTCAATTCCCGGTGTCGGCTCCTTGTGACCTTGGGCAAGTCACTTTATCTCCCTGTGCCTCAGGCGGCAAAAAATAAATTGTAAGTTCCACAGGCCAGGGACCTCAGCCTGAAAAATGTGTCTGTAAAGCGCTGTGTACAACTAGCAGCGCTATACATGAACATGCTCATATTATAATTATTATTATTATTATTATTATTATTGTTACATAGTTTCGACAGTCATACGTTCCATTACACAATAGAATTCACAAATGTGTTAGCAGAGTGGGAATGGTTGTTATATATAAAACACACCATGCCATAAAATGATAGTAGTCATTAAAGAACACTCAATAAAAATTCATGAGGCACTATTTTGCAACATCATTATGTTAATTAAGTGCTTATGCAATATAGGCATAAGGGTATCACATTTTTAATTGTTTGTTAATAAGCGCTTCAAGCAATATAAAATTAGTTCCATATGTAGTATAGTAGTCGGTGGCTCCTCCTCACAATCATCTCATATAAAGGTAGACTCTTCAGAAATCATACATTGATCCGATTGTATCTTCCCCGACATCTCTGAAATACAGCAAACACATGATGGTCAAATATGGCACCTTACTATATATGTATCCGTGACAACGCATTACACAGCTCTATATGATTGTGTACATACACACGTCACTCACTTATATGTTAGAAGTACAAGTGTACATCAGTATGTAATGTTTCTTTAAATTTGTAGCAGGCATAACTATGTATATGATGTGAACGTTGCCTGTATACAGAAAAATGTGCGCGCACATCTTAGTGTGCGCACGCACTTCACGCTTGGCTGCACTAACTGTTAGCGCATGCGCAAAACAAAGCGTACGTTGTGCGTTCAATACATTTTGAAAATACCATTAAACATAAAATCTTTATTTCAAATACAATGAATACGAAACTACATTCGTTCTAAACGAGTACATCTGTATTCTTTTTAAACAGACGTGTTTGGACAGAAAGGACGGCCGATAACACAATGCGCAAATGCAATACGTGTGACGTCATGTTAAACCAGCGTGAAACGCACGCTAACACTCCTCCCACTCAATTAACATTTGGCTAACGCCCAGTGAACGGCCCCAGTGTATGACACAGTGCAGTTACCGTAACTATAACAAAACAACACAGCCAATAGGCTTTGAGGCGCGCACGTCGCTTGGGGGCGGGACTTACATCCGTAATCCTTTTTAAGGACGCCTTGGGCCATGACAAGGGTCCCACGTCATACGTGGTGGACCCGCTTTTAAATGTTGCATGATAACAAAACAGGTATGTGTTAGAGTTATGTTAAAATGTTGCTAATATGGTTAAAGGGATAGGAAAGTACGTATATTTATTCCGTCAGCAATGTGTACTACTCTTTCAGGTTATACTATATTGTATTCGGCAACAATTTCTTTGTGATCGCTACATGTTATGCAGTCTGCAATGTTACGCTGTATCCACGCATTGAAAGGGAAAATGGTGGTTAAAAAAAAAAAAAAAAACATTTAAACGCACAGTCAACGCATAACGGTTGTTATATTTACCATTCTTCTAGAATTAACTCTTCGTCTGGCTGCAACTGGTCGCTCCAGAAATGCAAGGCATTTTCATCCACGCTTGACCCACCCGCTGAATCCAGTATGACACACATCTCCTCCATGAAGCGCTCATAGGAATCGCCACTGCTTTCTTCAAACAATTGGTCGGGAGGTAGGTTCATTTCTTCTGGTTCCCATTCCAATGCATTTTCAGCTGAAAGGCTTGGTACATAATCATAGTACTTTTGTTGTTGTACAATGTGGGTTTCAGGAATGGAGGGTGCAGATATTGCAGCAGGTATCGATTCACACGGAACAGTAGTAGCGGATCCATTGCTATTGGCATTAGGAATAAATATGCCTTTCACAACAATATATGTGCCCTCTTTCAGGGTAAAATGCTTTTCCTTTGCAATCTTCCAGAAACCATAGGTGTGTTCTAGCTTATCCTGCACACGTTCAAAAAAGTCATTAGTTGATAAAGTGAATCTTATTGAGGAATTAAAATTCCGCGCATGCCTACGGTCTTGGTAATAAGGATATTTAGCTCGAATCAAATCATAGATTTGGCGTGTGCTTGCTTTGTGTCCGCGACTGTTTAAAATTGCTTCTGAAACCATGTACTTATACCCTAAAAGGGGATTCATATTGTTAACGAATTCATCAGCCATGTCAGAGTAGCACAAAAGATGTGTGCAGTTCTGTCTTCTTTGCTCATCAAAATGATTCTGCTCAATGGCTAACAAATTCCTGTGTTTCGTTTTCAAGGTCAACAAAAGTAACTACTTTTACTCCTTATTTCAAACGCCAATTGGATGTGTCCTTTTAATTGGGTTAAGTTTTGTGGTTAGTGATAGGCGAATGTGGGAAAAACATGTATCATTTTTTTATCTCGTTTGTGAAAACATTCCTACACTTATTTCAGTAACATTGAGTTTTCTAGAAAAATAACAAAGAGCACTGTGTGAAAATAGTGCTTAGACAGCCATATCAGTAAATACACACACCTGCAAAATGAAATGTTTTTTTCCCACATACTTTTCTGTGTGTATTTGAAAGTCTGGTTAACTACCTGTCTGCATGAGTTTAAATACGTGTGTATCTATATATATATAAATATATCTCTCTCATAAAAATATATATATATATATATAAAGTGTATATTGTACTATATGTATAGTGTGTGTGTGTGTGTGTGTATATATGTATATGTATATATATATATATATATATATATATATATATATATATATATAATGTATTTTTTTTTTTTTTTTTTATATTGCAGGAGTACACACAACATATTGATGGCAGTAAGTAGGCCTTGTATGAAACCTATTTAAATGGTGATAAACATGAGTGAATTAAGTCATAAACATTTGTTTGCACCCAATAATGTTAGAGGCTCACACTTAGTATAGTTGTCAAACATTAGGCCTGTATTATTAAAATAGTGTGTTTTCACAAGGAAGCATGAAGTGTATGTTTTTTGTAAATACATCTATACCAGTTTAGATAGTACTATATATATACACACACACACACACACACAGTGTGTGTCTGTGTGTGTGTGTGCATATATCAATACATACTACATATATTTTAGTATAAATTCAGAGATGTTCTTGAAACAAGAACACATAAATGATTAAAGGACAACATTACAATGGCCACCAAAGGTAAGTAATATTTAACACAAAATCCTGCTGTACACGTACAAGAAAGATGTTTGCAGTTAAATAGGTGCTTTTATAATTGCATGAAAATAATATGCACATGCAATGATTACATCAATTAACACACCCAAATGCAATGTTTTGCTGCAAAGTCAATGGCAGCTTCTCTAAACTTAGCAACTGGCTCCTGGTGGACCATTACTGAACAGACGATTAATACATCAATATTTATAACACTATTCATTAATTAGGAGTGTTAACATTTCCAAAAATTCACGTGTACAAGAACATACTTGAAAGTTTGGAAACAACACAGTCTTCAGCATACATACAATAGTAATTAGATAATCTGAAGTCAACAAAACAAGGCCAAAGACATATTTTGTGAATTTAAAAATTTATTTTTTTTGTTCTTTTTGCGAGCGAGAAACAGGCCTGCTTGTTGTCTCTTGAATTTTCCTTTTTCTTTTGCCACCAACTTTAGGTACAACAGAGCCACTTTGAGTGGCCTCTGGCACTTCACGGGCAGGGCTTGTGGCCAGTGACTCACCTACAGGGCTTTTGGGCAGTGACTCACCTACAGGGCTTTTGGGTAGTGACTGTTCACCTACAGGGCTTGTGGCCAGTGACTCACCTACAGGGCTTTTGGGCAGTGATTCACCTACAGGGCTTTTGGGCAGCGATTCACCTACAGGGCTTTTGGGCAGCGATTCACCTACAGGGCTTTTGGGCAGCGATTCACCTACAGGGCTTTTGGGCAGTGACTCACCTACAGGGCTTTTGGGTAGTGACTGTTCACGGACAGGGCTTGTGCCCACTGACACATGTGAGCAAGTTGGTAGACACTGCACAAGTGATGGTTGGTCTGTTTCATGTGTGTCTTTTGTTGTTTTTGACCAAAAACTGGTCAGTAGTAACTGCTTGTGTTTTCTTTTTGTGGCCTCCTTTGTAGGTGTCAGCTGCTGAATTTGTACAGATGGCAGCGGTAGGATGTCGTCAGGAACCTGCACAGCAATGTCTGCTACTTGACTGGTAACATTTGGGCCTGGTGAATGAATATCAGAAGCATGTGGTGAAAACTGACCTGCATGAACAGATCCTGCCTGTGAGCTGTTGAATTGTGGCACATTAGTCATTCTCCAGTAATTAGCTTGTGTTTGCTGAACAACTAATGCTTCGAATGAGGTGTTGATTTTTTGCAACTGTTTAGGCACTTCAATGAAGACTCTGTGGAGATGTGCCAATTGTGAAACTGTTTCTTCCTGCAGTGCAATCATCCTTTCCAGCACTGTCATCAGGTCAGAATGGCGACGATTTTCTGCTTCCACAATTTTTCCCTCAGAAGCTACAATTGCATCATATGTGGTTTTTGCTGGACGATTTGGCGGTAAAACAGTTTCAATTGGAACCTCTTCATGGTCACTTGCTTGTATTTGTGTGTCTATGGCGGCGGCGGCGGCATCATCATCATCATCATCATCATCATCATCATCATCAAAATCCTCTTCATCATGTTCTACAAATAAATGTACACATTATTAAATGGCATGTTAATCTCTGCTGTGTTACTATGTAATTGTACTGTGTCATAAGTAACAACTAACATGTTTCCATACGTTTTATAACCTCACATTAAAAACTACCTTGACTTAAGAATAATGTTTGGACTCAGTATGAAATATGAGTGACTGAAAACTTGCTGTAAACTCACAACTCCTACATGATAGTTAACATCACTAACACAATACAAGTTGCCTTACACTTCATTTTCACTGACACTAAGTAATCCTATTTAAAGAAGATGTGCAAAACAAATAATGAACATGACAACATAACATATAGAAGAGCACATATTATATGGCCACCAACTGATACACTCACCTTCTAGGTGTGTTGAGCTGGCTGACCCAGGTGAAGACACTTGCTCAGTCTCAGGTGACACATGTCCTTCAGGGGCAACTATATATAACAATAACATATGTTTTACATTTACATGTGTAAATATTGAACAAACAGTTATTGTATGTTCTGTAATTATGAGTACCTAACAGCATCATTTCCTTAACCCAAAATGTGTGTGTGAAAGTGAACATAAATAGTTGTAATAACAATGTACATGCCTGTGTACTTAGAACTTTTGAGTTCACTAACATAAAACATACTATGTTCCTGCAGTAATGCGTGAGGATAAATAGATAAAAGTTGTACATAAAAATCATATGTTGTGTAGTGATATCAGTATCATAATGTACATAACTATCATGAGATGACCATTCACAATGGTTATCATGAAGGTGGTCATATTGCAAAAAGTGTTGTTTTTGGTAGAGGATATGTGTGGTACATTAATATAAGATGTGGCACACATGAATGTGGCTGTGACTCAACAAGACAACACATGCAGTGTGTGATAATGTGTCGTTGATAGTAGTAGTTCAACTATAGATATGAGTGAACTAATGTGTGACGTACGCTTTGATAAGTAATGAGTTGTTGGGGCATTTAGTAGCTAAAGTGAAGCTTTCAAATGAGTGTGATTAACTTCAGTTGTGCTAGTCAGGTTGTAAGAACGGTATTCCCTTCCCCAAAAAGCCTAATCAGCCACACCTTTCAATTACTTGAAACAGGTGAAAATGGTGTGAACTAAGTTGACCCTAAAATGAGGCTGCAATTAGTGTGTGTGCTGAACCCCACCCCCTCTGTTGAAGTGTATGCTGTGATGAGATATTAATTGCAGCTGCTTTAACACAATGGTAGATGAGCTAAATAGTCGTGTGCAGTTTTTAAGTTATGAAAACAATGACATAAAATATGATACGTGTGCCTCATTATGCTGTCTGTATATGACTTAAAGCAAAAATGGACCTTTTCATAAACAACTATAGATGTGTTAGTGCAAGTGATGTTTGTAGGCCGTTGCATGCAATATATTTGATGCATGCTTAAAATAGGCAGTAATGTCATGTTTGTCGGAGTAAAATAAATAAAATACACAATAATATTATACATATTTCTGTTCTGTACCTGTAGCTACTAATAATTTCTCATTAACATGTGTTACACATGTGTACTACCCTGTTGTTCCCCATCTTCGCCCACCATCAATTGCTTCCACTGCAGCAATGCATTTTGGGAATTCACATGTAAATGAGCACGCAATGGCACGTGCTATATTAGTTACTGCTTTTAGTAGGACTACAACATATATGTCTATTTTGAGATATATATATATACAGAATCAGACATATACATATATAGATGCAGGTATGCTTATATTGTGAAGACAGTATAAAAAGCAGTGTAACTATGCAAAATAACTGTAAGCAACGACACGCCTAGTACAGTAATATTTCTCACCTGGTGGAAATTGTGAGGGGTAAATTCCTATATCACGGTCACCAGGTAAGCCTTCCACGACGACGGGAAGTAATTTTGCCCGAAGCAGCTCCTCCAATGGACTTAATATGAGACGTTGTGGTGTGGGCCCACCTCCAGTGCCAGTAGCATGCACGCGTTGGTGTTGTATTTTCTTTTTCAATTTGGACCTAATATCATCAAATCTCTTGTGACAATTCCGCTTGTCCCTCACATGATTCCCACACGCATTGACACCAATGACTATTGTGTCCCACATTTCTTTTCTGCTTGCTGAACTTGTCCGCCCTTGAAAAACATATAAAATATATGAGGTAAATGATTAATAATAGAAGCACCAGTTTCCTACACTGCTAGCTGTTCCAAGAGATAGCAAACATGCTGTTTTAGGTGTAATATGTGAAGCACATGAGCATTCACTACTAAACCTATACATGTAAGCAAGGTTGCATTCATATTGTATGCAGTTATGGCAAATTGACCGCCTGTGTTTAGTTGTCCTTGTAAGGCATGATAAAAAGCTGTGTTTCCAGACTAATTAACATAGAAAGATATTGTGAACCCATATTTGCATATGAACAAAACTCTGATGACCTAGGATCACATGTATTTGAATAATAAATGTAAAGGTACACTTACCTAGTAAATGTCCATATATACTGTCATAGTGCTCCAGAATGCCAGTGACAAGAGCTGTATTTTCCTGGTCATTGAAGCGAGGATTACGTGGCTTCTCCACACGTTTCTTCCGAGCAGGTTTAGGGTCAGAGCTTGGCTGGTGCTGACTGGACTCTCCTTCTTCCAATGGAAGAGCCTCCAAAAGCTGCCCACCAGCAAGCACGCCACCACCATCCACCCCATCAGCAACTGCGCCACCAGCAGCACTCACAGCACCAGCACTCCCACTCCTAGCACCAGCACTCCCACTCCTAGCACCAGCACTCCCACTCCTAGCACCAGCACTCCCACTCCCAGCAACAGCACTCCCACTCCCAGCAACAACACTCCCACTCACAGCAACAGCACTCCCACTCACAGCAACAGCACTCCCACTCACAGCAACAGCACTCCCACTCCCAGCAACAACACTCCCACTCCCCGCAACACCACTCCCACTCCCAGCAACACCACTCGGTGCACCAGCAACATCACTCCCCTGAACAGTACGTTCACTCCGACGCGTACTCGCACGAGTAGCACTCCCACTCCCACCAGCATCACTCTTCCCACGCTTTGCGGGCATACTTCCAGCACTCACAAAAAACAGACAAGAAATGTAAAGCCAATCACACGAAACACTTCCACATATAAAACAAGACAAAGATGTAAACAAAACAACAATGGACAAAGCTCACCCAATACACAACAAGTCTCTCCGTCAATATGCAAATGTTCAATCAGCCAGCTCTGTGCGTCTCTCTCTCTCTCACTCCCAACAACACAGAGAATGATTAGCAGTACACGTTGCCTTTAAATATGGCGCGCAATCCAATACATGCTTGTTTCGCCTGATTCAGCAAGATTTGTGATTGGGCAACCTATCAGCACCCCGCCACGCACGCCGATACACCTGTGTGTGATCGGATAATCATCGTGAGAGTGGGCGGATTTGTTTTCGGGTTGATTTTGAATGTATTCGGCACTTACTGCATACGGAGAGGAAAAATCGCCATTAACATGACTCATCGGTAAACTTGCCGATTTCACTTAATCGACGCTTACTGCATGAGGCCCTAAGACTATCTATCGGGTAACTCCCATTTTCAATCCCCTGGAGACTGTTACCGCATATCCATTCAATCAGCACTATTTTTTTTAACCACTATTTATGTATTGATCTTATATTATTGTTGTCCCAGAGGGTTTTTTCCTGGGACAAGTTCATTTAATAAAGTATATTAGTTTAATCACAACCCCCACTGTCTGCGCTTCTCACTTTTTTCTTTTTGTTGTTACGCTCATCCTGTACTGCCTGCTGCTGGGTTAGGAGCTGGGTTTGCTGCTGCAATAGTCTTTCATCTCTCTCTGCCTGTAGTTGGGCCTGCTCGCACAGAAACTCTTTTTTTAAAAATTCAATTTTTATTCCTTTTTGTGTGTGTGGCCCTTCAACTGCAGGGGCCTCTCAACATCCAGGCACTTCTGACACCATATGTTGCAGGGTACATGCAACCACACGCGGGTTTTCTTGATAAGGCTTATTTATTGAGGCTTAAAAATTACAGCACACAAAAACAAAATAGCTTCTTGTCAGCATACAAAAACAAAATAGCTTCTCTTCAGCATAGAAAAACAAGACAGCTTCTTTTCAGCATGCAGGACTCAGACACTTCATCAAACATGTACTTTGAAAACAGACCTTGTAGCAGTAATCTTACTTCAGCATTTTACTCCTGTCTCCTGACCAGCTAGCCTGCATGTGTGTACAGCCTGGGGTTTTTAAAACACCTTGATGAGGCAGCTGGGCTCAGACTAATTAACTCAGCTAAAAGTTAACCTCCTCACTGCTGCACTGCAGACCTTACACATAGGTCTGCCAGGCATATGGCTGGTGACGTTTATTTACCCTGTCACAGGGAGTAATTTGATTTACTACATTGAACCAAAATGTTGTCAATATTAATATGGGAATATCAATTGTTTCAGTGTAATCCTCAACTTTCCGCCTCTGACTGCTTGCTTTATATTATAGAGAAAACACGGTGTATGTGGTGCTCAATAATTGAACCAGGTTCCGTATGCATATGGTAATAACATCATAAGTCCATAATTGGTAGTCCAGTGGTAGTGGAGTGCCCCCCAAATGAATATAACACAACTGAAGGGGAATGTGACTGGTGGAGTCGGCTTAGACATCCACAGTGATGTACACAATATAACCACCCAATCAGTAATAGTATTAAGGAGGAACAATGTCCATGGGAGACAGGATTTGAATAAGGCACTGCGGCACTTTACCTGTAATGTCCAAGGGGCACTCACAAAATCTTCAGCGTGCAATCCATCTGATGTAGATACAGGAAGAAGATAGGCGTAGATAGAGCACAGCTCCAGACATCCTGTAGTAAAGATCCAGGAAAACAAACCAGGCCACTCCAAAATAGTAACAAAAAGAGGTTATTTAATGCTGGCTAGACATACAGGGAAAAAAGGGGACTGAATGAACGCACCTACGCGTTTCGTACAGGAGTACTTTATCAAGGTAACAAGGAAATGAAATGACTGCCTTTATATACCTACCTGAATTGCCTCTAATCCAATGGGGTGCGGCGTCACTAGCCAGCGCCTACTGAGAGTCGCGGTATCGTGACACACACTCTCATAGGTAGGGCAAGTCAGGCAAAGCATAGGGGCTGCCACGAGATGTCCGTCGCGTCATAGGAATGACGTCATCAGCGTGGGACACGGGATAGAGCCGCGCTGACGTCACGTCAGTTCCCATAGGTCGGACAGGTCATGTGTTTAAACATTTTTTTCACAACATACAACTTTATTAACAAAAAAGACAAAACAATGCTAAAATATGCAAAATAGCTTGGTAAAACATAATATATCACTAAAAAAAGACAAACAACTTTTTGGATTAATAAATCACAGCCTCCCAGTGATACTGTACTGTATTAAAGCATAAAAAACATTAAATATGTATAATTAATTGAGACCAATATGATGACATATATGCAGTACATATTAATGCAATACAATGATATAATATCAATAACAGTACAGTATCTAAATTCTGGGACAGAAAAAGAAAACCTTGTAATTCATAGAAGACTTGATTGGTGTGTATGATTAAATTCAATCAGTTCATAAACTCCTATATATATATATATATATATATATATATATATATATATATATATATATATATATATATATCACTTTATTGATATATATATTTAAAATATTATTAACATTATTAAAATTTGCTTTGCATTCCCAATCAATGTTCATATTTAATCTGCTGTTATGAATTGGAGGTTTTCATTAATCAACTCTTCACTTTTATGATGTGTCCAATTTATTCATTTTTTAATATTAATGATATGGATATTTACTTTTCTGTTTATATATATATAATCAGTTCATAAACTCCTATATATATAATTGGACACATCATAAAAGTGAAGAGTTGATTAATGAAAACCTCCAATTCATAACAGCAGATTAAATATGAACATTGATTGGGAATGCAAAGCAAATTTTAATAATGTTAATAATATTTTAAATATATATATCAATAAAGTGATGATAATAAAAAATAAA
This sequence comes from Ascaphus truei, assembly GCF_040206685.1. Taxonomy (NCBI): domain Eukaryota; kingdom Metazoa; phylum Chordata; class Amphibia; order Anura; family Ascaphidae; genus Ascaphus; species Ascaphus truei. The sequence goes on along the minus strand of NC_134487.1, from coordinate 56,813,439 downwards.
AATTAAATAATAAAAAATAAATAAATGTGCCTATACAAAATTATTTACTTTCCGTGAAAAAATCAATTTATCATAAAAAGTGACTTAAATCCCAATCAATGTTCATACGTAGGGGTAATCTTGTTCTAAGGGTAAAAATCCAATAGGACTCACGTCTGTCTAAATGTTTAGTTCTATCCCCACCACGTGGGGGAATAGGAACATGTTCAATACCTTGAAATGAAAATGAATTCATATTACCAAGTGAACAGTTAGAAAAATGCTTTGATACAGGGTGATACTGATCCCCAATTTTAATAAGGCGTAAATGCTCAAGGATTCTAACTTTTAAACATCTAGTTGTCCTTCCAACGTATTGTCGGCCACATCCACATCTCAATAAGTAAATTACTTATGTAGAATTGCAGTTCAAAAAAGACTTAATATTGTAGGTTTTTCTAGTATTAAATGAGCAGAATGTTTTGCTCTGGTTCATTTTTGAGCAAGCTTTGCAATGGGTACATGAATATGTTCCATAGGGTAATCGAGATGTATCTGCTTTATTGGATTCAAATAGACTTGGAGATAGAGAGTTGGACAGAGTTTTGGCGCGTTTAAAAACAACATTGGGACCTGATACGACATATGGTTTTAACACTGGATCCAATGTCAACACATTCCAATGTTTTCTCAAAATTTGTTTAATGGCTGTTGCTTGTTTACTATATGGGGTAATGAAAGAGGGACTGATGTTAGCTTTAGTAGGTCTGGGTTCATGTCTCAACAATGATTTCCTGTCCATGGCTGAGACTTCACATAAAGATTTGTTCAGGTCCCTCTTGTTATAACCCCTCGCAAAAAGCGTGAATAAAGGTCTTTAACCTGTAATTGATAGTCATGTTCACTCGAGCAATTTCTGCGTGCTCTGATAAACTGACTTTTAGGTATCCCTCTGAACATGGTGGGAGGGTGACAGCTGCTGGGTCTCAAAAAAGTATTACGAGAGTTAGGTTTACGATAAAGTGTAGTCTGAATATGGAGAGTGGTATCAATGTATAAACATAAATCTAAATAGTTCATGTGTTGGGTATGATATGAATACGTGAATATAAGATTAAATTTATTGGTGTTAAGTGATAAAATAAATTCGTGCAATGTAGTGACATCACCATCCCAAATTAATAACAAATCATCAATATACCTTTTATAAAACAAAATGTGCTCCCTATATTTGTTCAGTTCTCCAAACACATGGAACAGTTCCCACCAACCCATAAAAAGGTTGGCGTACGAGGGGGCAAAACTAGTGCCCATTGCTGTTCCACGTGTTTGAAGATAATGAACCCCATTAAAAAGAAAAAAATAGCATCTAAAATAAAAGTGATTTGTGCAGGTGATAAATCAGACCTATTAAGAAAATAATCAGCAGCTGTCAAACCATGTTCATGGGATATGACAGTGTACAGAGACGTGACATCTAATGTCACCCACATCAAATTGCTTTTCCATTTCAAACCATCAAGAGTGTTAATTAAGTGACTAGTATCTCTAATATAAGACAGTAATTGTTGCACCAACGGTTGAAGAAAATGATCCACGTACCGCGAGACACCATCCCCCAAAGAGTCAATGCTAGAGACAATTGGCCTCCCAGGTGGGGATCTTTACTACAGGATGTCTGGAGCCGTGCTCTATCTACGCCTTTCTTCTTCTTGCTTTATGTTATAGAAAGTAGCTTTGAGTTTGCATTTATTTGCTTGTATTTTTTGGCTGATACACTGGGCCATATTTAATAGATGGCACTATTCCATAAGACAAAAAACGGGAACACTTACTCACCAATTCTCTCGTAAAGATGTAGCTGGCACTACATTTAATCCAAAGAAATTGACTGCATGGTAAAACATTTTATATAGTTAAATACTTATCTGTTTATCGTCTCATAAGCCAGGGTCGTTTAGTTCAATTCTTTGGCCAAAGTATTTTAAGCCTACAGCCACATCACGGTATGTCCCCTCTGTAGGTCCTAACACTGCTGAGCAATTAAACAAAGTTGCCAGTACTGTATGTACTGTCTGTCACCACACACTCACACACTCACACACTCACACACAAACATATACAGGAAGGACAGAAGACACAGACAGAAAGACAGACACACACATACACTCACACACAGATACACACACACACACACACACACACACACACACACACACACACACACACACACACACACACACACATACAGACAGGACACAGATAGACAGACACACACTGAGACACACAGACAGACACACACATATACAGACAGGACACAGATAGACAGACAGACAGACACACACACACAGGCAGGACACTGAGACACACTGAGATACAGACACTCAGAAACACACACACACACACTGAGACACCAACATACACTGATACACACACACACACACACACACACACACACACACACACACACACACACACACACACACACACACACACACACACACACACACACACACACAGACAGGACACAGATAGACAGGACACAGATAGACAGACACACACTGAGACACACACATACATAGACAGGACACAGATAGACAGACACACAGATAGACAGACACACTGAGACACTGTCACGCTTGTGCTCTCCTCACAAGTGCAGGGAAAAGGGGAAGGACCCGTTAGCGAGGTGGGGAGGCCGCAGGGGATACGAAGGGAGTAAGTTGCCGCGCAGCTGGGGATCGGCGCACGTAGTCACGTGACCGCGCCGCGCGCATGAGAATGCGCGACGCGTCTGGAGGTGCGGTGCCTATTCAGAGACATGAGTGATCCAGCTGCATGTGCGCGCATGATCTGTCAGCAGAGCGGGAGTGCGCGCGTTCTCAGGCACCAACGCGGGGCTTGCGGAAAGCCAACGCTTTAGCAAGGGAGTCTGGAAACAGAAACCAGGAACATGGAACATGGGCATGGAGTCCAGAGCACAAGGTAACATCCAGAGAAGGATTGCTTCTTGGAGAACGTCCAGACTTCTTAAAGGCATAGTGACAGAACAGCAAGGTGCAGCGAAACTAAACATAACATAAGGGTTCTTAGTCTAATCCATTGGCCAAGGAATTATAAGCCTGCTACCACGTCAAGGTGAACCCTTCTAAGCAGGTACCTACACTACCCGACGGTAAACTAACCTTAGTAGTATAAGAGTGACTTTCCCAGTCCTCCGGAATCCACAGGAGATAAGTAAAGGTCCCAAGGAGGTCCAGGCAGGAACAGTATGTGATGAGTACCAGCAGGCACCATGGCTAGTAGCAAAAGACTAAATGCAAAGAGAAAGTCAAAGAGAGGCTTACTACCTGTCAGGAGGAAGAGGACAGGGTTTGCCAGAAAGCAAGATGGCGTTGCTTGCTTCAGAATCCTTAAAGACACAGGATCTTGACTCGCAGCTAGAGGGCGGTGATCAGAAGTAAACAGGTAAGGAAGGGACACGCCGCAGGGGGCGTGTTCCGCGCATCGTTACAGACACACAGGCAGAACACTGAGACACACACTGAGGCACGCACACACAGCCTTACCTCTCTGCTGCATGCTTTTCCTCCGCTCTTTGGCCCCACCACCCAGGCTTCTGCCACCTCCCGATTGGCTGAATTACACTGCAGCAACCAATCAGAAGCTGCCCAGCACCCTAGCAGCAGCAGCCCTGCTCTGTCCGATATTATCTCTCATATACCGGACACCTGGCAACCCGAAGTAAGAGTGAGCCGGGGTGCGGGCAGGGGGGGGGAAGCTTTAAGCATTGGTGGGCATGCATGGGCCGGGCGTGTGGGGCCCCCTTATGCTGTGGGGCCCCCGGGCAACTGCCCATCGTGCCCATACGTTAAGACGGCCCTGGGTTTATGTGTTCTTCAGGGATTATTACTTAAGTAATACATTGAGAGTTACCTCTCATTTTCAAGTATGTCCTGGGCATAGAGTTAAGATGACAAATAATACATAGTTACATAAGTGAACAGGGTATACATTATATACAAGACTTTGCATGCACAGTTAGAGATAATATATATTATAGGAGTATGTAACAGTTACAGACCAGATTAAAATGTGACATTATAGCATAACATTGTGTGACTCCTTACTACGATTTGTGAGTTCCCATTGCTATTTTTGGAGCTGAGAGTAGGTTTTTCATTTTTAAAATGTGAGACAGCATTAGCTTTGAAGAACTTAGACTGGTGGTGGCTGTGAGAGTCTCTGGTAGGTTGTTCCAGTTTTGGGGTGCACAGTAAGAGAAGGAGGAGCAGCCAGATACTTTGCTGAACCTTGGGACCAAGAACAGTCTTTTGGAGTCTGATCTCAGGTGATAAGTGCTGCATGTTGTAGGGGTGAGGAGCTTGTTCAGATAGACGGGTAGCTTGCCCAGAAAGTATTTGAAGGCAAGACAGGAAAGATGAACTTTGCGCCTAGACTCAAGTCTAGGAAGGAAACATAATGGAAGGTATCAGCCATAAAGTCTCACAGTTTACACATCTCATTGTGTTTCACAGCACAGCATGCTATCCTTGTTAATACAGCACCTGTATACCTTTGGTGAAACAAACACAAGCTATTCTCTCAATAAGTTTCTGTGTTGCAATGTTCAAAATCTGAAATTACACACTCGAAAATGCAAACATTTTCTTTAGAAAAACACCTGTTTTTTTAAATGTTTAATAAAAAAAGGCATGGTTTATTTTTGATGATGAATACCACATTGAGATAGAGCGGATTTATTTAGCAAAATAAGACCCTGAGCAGAGAATATAGAATATTGAAACTTTAAATGATTTGTACAATGGATTTTCCAAAAATGAATAGTGCTGATTTTTAAAATCTTTTTATCCAGGAAAAAAAGTATTACCAATACATACATTCTATGGCATTTTAATAACAATATACTTTTCTCATTCTGTGTAGCATTACAACTCTAACAAAATGTAACATTTAAATGAATTTGATACTCCCAATGTGAATAGCAAAACCTTTATAAACAAAAAGGCAATTAAGCCTTTCTGATCTTCAAATCTCTCTATATAAAATCAATAGAAAGCCATTAAAAATATCTAGAAAGCTTGTCTAAAATGATCTAGATGCATCAGAGGCCATTATTATGGACAGATTAGATTTATTGTACATATCCATTAGTTTATGGGAAATCCCATTGTAACGTTGGCACATGGCTAGAACAATGAACTCAAAGCCAACATTCAGGTGCAAGGTTATTTTGTCACAACGCACACTGAGAAATGCCTTCGCCAGGCTGCGTCTATGGAGTTATGCACCATTATTGGGTATTATTATATATGTCTATGAAGGGATGAAGGATTTATGGAGTTCATGTGGATTACAGTTGCATATTGTCTATGTATTAAGAAATATACAGCTGGTGGTTCTTTTCTTGACCGTTCTCCCCATCACCTTAAAAGGTGGCATCTTTTCTTTTAAGCACAGAATACTCGCCCAGCATGTGCCAAATTCTACAACAATAGAACCCCACGCAATACAGTAAATGCAGCGTTTAATGCTCATTTGTTTATCCAATGCATCAGCTTATACCACTTTCTTGATAGAGCTTTGGCGTAAAAGAGCTATGAATTCAGACAACAGTAACAAGCATTCTGTGTCTCATCCTTCCATCTATGTGCCCTTGTTACAGTTTGCGCTGAAAAAAAGCAATCTTTCTTGTAGGAAAAGGTCATAGAGTTTACACTTATTAAAAATAAAATCATAATATAGTGCTTATAATATATATACAGCGCTGTATATAGCGTTTTACCAGGAAGTGTTTACAATCTAATGTGGTGCCTGGAGCATTGGAAGATACAGTGACTTGCACAGAGAACAAAGATTTCTGATACAGAGTTACAAACCAGGCTCACCTGCTTCAAATGCAATGACATTCCCACAGAGCTACTGGTTCAACATACTAATACATGGGTTACAATACGCTGCTTTTTCTCAAAGGATGTTTTTTTTGGTACTTTTGTTTAGGAGAAAGGAATTCACCCCAAGTACCAATGTAGAGTGTCTCTCTCTCTCTCTCTCTTCTCTCTCTCTCTCTCCCCGTGAGGCCTCTGTAACTCCCTCTTACCCGCTCTCCGGCGGATTCTGGCGACGCCATGACAATGAGCCATCCCATGACGTCAAATAATGCCGCTGATGCCGTACAGAAAGTAAGAGGGGTGGGGGGTAGCGCTAGCAGGGGGGTGCAAAGAAAATAGTTTACTCACCCCTGCCTTACACAATAGTTTCTGCACTGCTCCACATTCAAAAGTATTTAAAACCTGTTGCTTTTTTCTCCGCAATATTACAAAGATACGCCCTTTCCTCTGTTGTTCGACTGCTAAAACTCTGACTCAGGCCCTCATTCTCTCCCGTCTCGATTACTGTAACCTCCTGCTGTCCGGCCTTCCTGCCTCTCACCTGTCTCCCCTACAATCTATCCTAAATGCTGCTGCCAGAATCACTCTACTCTTTCCTAAATCTGTCTCTGCGTCTCCCCTGCTGAAATCACTCTCCTGGCTTCCGATCAAATCCCGCATCTCACACTCAATTCTCCTCTTCACTATTAAAGCTTTACACTCTTCTGCCCCTCCTTACATCTCAGCCCTAATTTCTTGCTATTCACTATCCCGACTCTTGCGTTCTGCTCAAGAATGTCTTCTCTATACCCCCTTTGTATCTAAACCCCTCTCCTGCCTTAAACCTTTCTCACGAACTTCCCCACACCTCTGGAATTCCCTTCCCCTCAATACCCGACTAGCACCCTCTCTATCCACATTTAATACCCACCTTAAGACACACTTGCTTATAGAAGCATATGAGTAGCTCTGTGGCTAATACTATTCACATGATAAATAAAGCTTGACCCCTGCAGGTGCACTTAACAGAAGTTCTTCCTACCTACCAATTAGATTGTAAGCTATTCGGAGCAGGGACTCCTCTTCCTAAATGTCACTTTTACTTAAATACATACATACATACATAAATACATACATACATACATACATACATACATACATACATACATACATACGGAGCTTGATTGCAATGGTCAGCCCCACATTGGTTGATATAGCACTTGACAGTCACCCTCCCTCTACTTCACTCTCCCTCTATCTACTTCATACACACTTTCCCTCCACTTTTCACTCACTCCCCCTCTACTTTTTGCTTTCTCCACCTCCCTCCACTTCCCTCTCCCTCCCTCCACTTCCCTCTCCCTCCCTCCACTTCCCTCCCTCTCCATCCACATCCATCTCCCTCCCTCCACTTCCCTCCCTCTCCCTCCACTTCCCTCCCCCCCTCCACTTCCCTCTCCCTCCACTTCCCTCCGTCTCCCTCTACTTCCCTCCGTCTCCCCCCTCCACTTCCCTCTCATCCCTCCACTTCCCTCTCCCCCCTCCACTTCCCTCTCCCCCCTCCAATTCCCTGTCCCCCCTCCACGTCCCACTCCCCCCTACTTCCCCTTCCCTCTCCCACCTACTTCCCTCTCCCACCTACTTCCCTCTCCCCCTACATCCCTCTCCCCCCTCCCTCTACTTCCCTCTCCCTTCTCTTTCTACTTCCCTCTCCCCTCCCTTACTTCCCCCTCCCCTTTTCCTCTACTTCCATCTACCCCCTCCCTCTACTTCCCTCTACCCCCTCCCTCTACTTCCCTCTACCCCTCCCTCTACTTCCCTCTCCCACCCTTAACTTCCCTCTACCCCTCCCTCTACCCCCTCCCTCTACTCCACCCTCTACTTCCCTCTCCCTCCCTCAACTTCCCTCTACCTCCCTCTCCCACCCTCTACTTCTCTCTCCCCTCCACTTCCCTCTCCCTCTACTTCCCTCTCCCCACCTCCCCTCCCTGTCCTTCCCTCTCCCCGCCCTCTCCTTCCCTCGCCCCTCCCTCTCCTTCCATCTACCCCCTCCCTCCACTTCCCTATCCCCCCTCCCTCCACTTCCCTCTCCCGCTCCTTCCACTTCCCTCTCCCTGCTCCTTCCACTTCCCTCTCCCCGCTCCTTCCACTTCCCTCTCCCGCTCCCTCCATTTCCCTCTCCCTCCCTCCACTTCCCTCTCCCCCTCCCTCCACTTCCCTCTCCCACCACTTCCCTCTCTCTCCCTCTACATCTCTCACCCTCTCCCCCCACCTCCCTCTACTTCTCTCTCCCTTTCCCTCTCTCTACTTCTCACCCTCTCCCACCACTTCTCTCTCCCTCCACTTCTCTCTCCCTCCACTTCTCTCTCCCTCCACTTCTCACTTCCTCCCTCCATCTACTTCCCACTCACTCTTCCTCCACTTCTCACTCACTCTTCCTCCACTCTCACTCATTCTCCCTCCATCTACTTCCCACTCACTCTCCCCACTTTTCACTCACTCCCCCCTCTACTTTTCACTTTCTCCACCTCCCTCTACTTCTCTCTCCCTCCCTCTACTTCCCTCTCGGCCTCCACTTACCCTCCCTCCCTCCCTCCACTTCCCTCTCCCGCTTCCCTCCACTTCCCTCTCGCTCCCTCCACTTCTCTCACCCTCTCCCTCCACCTCCATCTACTTCTCTCTCTTTCCCTCCCACTACTTCTCTCCCTCCACCTAACTCCCTCCCTCTACTTCCCTCTACCCCTCCCTCTACTTCCCTCTCCCACCCTTAACTTCCCTCTACCCCTCCCTCTACCCCCTCCCTCTACTCCACCCTCTACTTCCCTCTCCCTCCCTCAACTTCCCTCTACCTCCCTCTCCCACCCTCTACTTCTCTCTCCCCTCCACTTCCCTCTCCCTCTACTTCCCTCTCCCCACCTCCCCTCCCTGTCCTTCCCTCTCCCCGCCCTCTCCTTCCCTCGCCCCTCCCTCTCCTTCCATCTACCCCCTCCCTCCACTTCCCTATCCCCCCTCCCTCCACTTCCCTCTCCCGCTCCTTCCACTTCCCTCTCCCTGCTCCTTCCACTTCCCTCTCCCCGCTCCTTCCACTTCCCTCTCCCGCTCCCTCCATTTCCCTCTCCCTCCCTCCACTTCCCTCTCCCCCTCCCTCCACTTCCCTCTCCCACCACTTCCCTCTCTCTCCCTCTACATCTCTCACCCTCTCCCCCCACCTCCCTCTACTTCTCTCTCCCTTTCCCTCTCTCTACTTCTCACCCTCTCCCACCACTTCTCTCTCCCTCCACTTCTCTCTCCCTCCACTTCTCTCTCCCTCCACTTCTCACTTCCTCCCTCCATCTACTTCCCACTCACTCTTCCTCCACTTCTCACTCACTCTTCCTCCACTCTCACTCATTCTCCCTCCATCTACTTCCCACTCACTCTCCCCACTTTTCACTCACTCCCCCCTCTACTTTTCACTTTCTCCACCTCCCTCTACTTCTCTCTCCCTCCCTCTACTTCCCTCTCGGCCTCCACTTACCCTCCCTCCCTCCCTCCACTTCCCTCTCCCGCTTCCCTCCACTTCCCTCTCGCTCCCTCCACTTCTCTCACCCTCTCCCTCCACCTCCATCTACTTCTCTCTCTTTCCCTCCCACTACTTCTCTCCCTCCACCTAACTCCCTCCCTCTACTTCTCTCCCACCCTCCCTCCACTTCTCTTCCACCTCCCTCCACTTCTCCCTCCCTCCACTTCTCTCACCCTCTCCCTCTACTTCTCTCTCACTCTCTCCATCTACTTCTCTCTCACTCTCCCTCCACTTCTCACTCACTCTCCCTCCACTTCTCACTCACTCTCCCTCCACTTCTCACTCACTCTCCCTCCATCTACTTCCCACTCACTCTCCCTCCACTTTTTCACTCACTCCCCCCTCTACTTTTCACTTTCTCCACCTCCCTCTCCCACCCTCCATCTCCCTCTCCCTCCCTCCACTTCTCTTACCCTCTCCCTCCACCTCCCTCTACTTCTCTCTCTTTCCTTCCCACTACTTCTCTCCCTCCACCTCACTCCCTCCCTCCACTTCTCTCCCACCCTCCCTCCACTTCTCTCCCACCCTCCCTCCACTTCTTCCCTCTCCCACCCTCCACCTCCCTCTCCCTCCCTCCACTTCTCTCACCCTCTCCCTCTACCTCCCTCTACTTCTCTCTCACTTTCCTTCCACTTCTCACTCACTCTCCCTCCACTTCTCACTCACTCTCCCTCCACTTCTCACTCACTCTCCCTCCACTTCTCACTCACTCTGCCCCTCCCACCACTTCCCTCTCCACGCTCCCTCCACTTCCCTCTCCCCCCTCCCTCCACTTCCCTCTCCCCCTCCCTCCACTTCCCTCTCCCCCCTCCCTCCATTTCCCTCTCCCCCTCCCTCCACTTCCCTCTCTCTCTACCTCTACTTCTCTCACCCTCTCCCTCCACCTCCCTGTACTTCTCTCTCCCTTTCTGTAACAGGGGAGTTATCCCTGTTCAGGAAATGTGCCTCTAATCCAGCAGTGTGGTGGTTAACTGCTGGTAGTCAATTATCCAACACCACCTGCCTGATTAGCTTCTTAGAAAAGCCTGTCTTTTGAGACAAGAAGGGAGATTGTTCCTGAGTCTCACAAGCTGTGAGACTGGCCATGGGGACAGATGTCTTGAGCCTGCCAGAAGAAACAGCAGAGCTGCTTGCAAGACACAGGGGAAAACACTTCTAAATCTGAATGCTGACAAAACCTGAGGAAAAAGGCAGCAACCCAGGAACAGAGAAGACTTTCCCTCCAACCACAAGAATCAGATAACACTTTCCTTTATAAGACTTTTTGGTATATCTGCTCATATCAAGATATATGTTTGGGGCTGGGAGACATGCTTATCTAAAGGGAGTTGTGGACTGCATATGTTTCGCTAGAAATACTCCCAAGTGAATAAAAGCTTTGTTTGACCCCTTGTTTGGATGTGTTTCTGATGTTAAGGAAACAGGCGCAATAAAAGCCTTATTTAATTTCACCATAACAAGTCTCCCTTGCATACCTCTATGCGCGTTCCTCCTACATATGGTGTCAGAAGTGGGATGAGAGATGTTCCTTGAAGTTAAAAGGGGCCCGGAGATTGCCTGTGAATTTTTTTTGTGCTTTTTGCCTACAAACAGCCTGAGCAACATAAACAAAAACTCATGCAGCAGAGACCAGTTAAAGGGACACACCCAGGCAGGAAATCTACACTGCACTGAAAATTACAAAACCACAGATGGACTCTTTTCCCCGATTCCAAGAGGAGAGAGAGAGACCGTGCCGAAGCAGGTAAACCTTATTTGCCTATCACAAATAAAGTGTAATATGGTCATTGAAATAGGGTTTTTTTCCTTCCAGCTGTAGTCAGGGTTCAAGAAGTAAGTTAGCCCTTAAAAGGGATAGGCGTTTGTTGTCTTCAAATATTTCGCTGAAGCAGTGAATACAGATGGTGACACACGAGCGGTACTGGTTCTGCAAGTAAAGGCTGCCACACCGCATAGGACTACCAGTTGTGAATGGAGTATAGGCAGACAAGTGTGAAAATTGATGCAAGACTGTGCTGAAGCAGGGGAATTTTCAGTAAACAAGTGCTGAGGGTAAAATTGCCCTACTGGGGAAAAAGGAATTGCTGAGCTGTGTAAAAGGTATCCCAAAGTGTGAAGAGTGAATGCCATAATACCCAAAGTTGAGACTGAACATTACTGAACTCAAGCAGAAAACCCCATTATTTGGCTGAAGCGGAGGGTATTGCACCTAGCAAGTAAATGGTGTAAAGCAAACAGAAGTTTTTTTCCTAGCAACTGCACATCCAGTATACCTAAAGAGAGAGAATGCGTGCACAGTACTGCTGATATTGTAAAACTTACCCAAGAAAAAGAAAAGTCTACAGAGATGCCTGTGAGAGCTACGACCTCTACAAGCAAAATATGCCCACCTGTAAGACTACCACAATTGGGGGTTCTAGCAAATACAGTGGTAACAGCTGCAATAGCGCCTCCTGAGGTCAGGAAGAAAATTACACCTGATTTCCCCAAAATGGAGGACAAGATGCAGCGTTCCTGTAATGAACCCTACCCCATGGAAGAGTGGCCCTTCCAGTCTCATAAAGAGGAAGACATCTCTTACGGGGAACCCGAACCGAATCACACCCCCAAAACACCCCAAGAATGGTGGGGGTGCCTGAACTCGGCACGAACCGAAAAGACCGCTCTCTATGATGACAAGTATGATCGACGGGAGAAAGAGCGGGAGCAGCAGATCACCAAATATTTCTGTCAGCTAACGCAACTGCAAGAAAAGCCTGGCGTATACAGTGAAGCCGCTGATGTAGCAAATAAAGAAGGAGACCCCAGTATTCCTGATCAGACAGAGTCATCCAAAACAAAAAGACGGAAAAAGAAAAAGAAAGGAACAGACACGTCCGCAGATCCTGTGGAGGAAAAGGGGGACCGAGATGCCCTGCAGCCTAGAGAAAATGGAGAATTCGTCCCGCGGATAACCGAATATCCAGAGGGCCCAAGGCAGAAGTCGTGTACCCCAAAGAAGTGTCTGTCCAGTGCCAACAGTGAGGAACCCTCAACCAACCATCCCAGGGAAGCGGAGCCGGAACCAGTGAGTGTCGATCCCTTGACCAGCCCTGAAGATGCCCTGAAAAATGCCAGGCATGACTGTGATATGCTCCATGAACAATTGAAACAAAAGAAAGATGATTACACAGAGCTACAGAAAAATAACGTGAGGCTACAGAAAGATGTGCTCACAATTTACTCTTTGGCCAGGACAGAATTGGACGATCTCAAGACTGAGCTAGATACTACAAACCCTACTATTTCCGCCATGGATGAAAAGCAGAGCCAATCTGATAAAATGATGGCTAAGCTGAAGCGGAAGTATGAGGAGGCACTGAAGCAGATGACAGTCTTTCAGCAAGAGGTTCACACTCTTCGCGTAGAGCTGAATGCCTCACAACAGGATTTCAACAGTGTCCGGACAGAGGTGGACGTATCTCAGAAAGAGGTTCAGACACTCCGCAGAGCACTGGATGCCTCACATCATGAGACCAACAGCTGCCGCACAGACCTGGAAGTCTCCAGAAAGGAACTACATGGTCTCACTGAGGAGCTGGACATTTCTAAAGAAACTATTGTCCATCTTAATACAGATCTCAAAGTCTCTCAGAAGGAGCTTCAGACCCTCAACCTAGAGAAGGAAGTCTCGCGCCAGGAGACTGTCATTCTCAAAGCAGATGTGCGTAAATGGAAGGAGGACTACATGGAGGCCCTGAATAGTACAGAGACTGAAAAAGGAGAAAATTTAAGATTAAAAAGAGAAAACTTAAAACTGAAAGAAGAAAATTTTCATTTGACAGACGAAGTCAAGGAAAAGAATGAAAAGCTGCACGAGCTTAAAGAAATAAATAGACTGTTGGAAGGTGAGATGTTTGAAGCAGAGCACCGACTGCAGAACCAACTGCAAGGTCTGCGTATGCACCTCCAGATGGCCGAGGAGAAGCAGCGAACTCTGCAGGAAGACAATCTGCAGGCTGTTAAAGAAATACAGGTGCTGCAGGAACGTCTGATTACACAATATGTCCCCGCAAAGCAGCATGAGAAACTGAAGGCTACCCTGAGCCTCACCAAAGCATCGCTAGAGGCCAAGCTTAGAACCCAGGTGAGTCGGCACAAAAGGGAGCACAAGAAGGTCCAGAAACTGAGACAAGTAACTCTGGCCCGAGCAAAGAAATTCATAGTGCTTCACAATGCTGTGAAAATGTGGAAGCAAGCTCAGAGAAAACAAAGTGTGCAGGTAAATTCCCTGAGAAGAGACTTGCAAGACGCACTCAAAAAACAGGGATCTCTCGCGGATGAGATTACAGTTCTACAAGGACAAGTATTGACCATGATTAAGCGTCAGTATCCCACAGCCACAAAAACCCATGAAGACAAGGGTACAGTGAGAGCTGGGAATACCGCTCGTCTGAAAAACAAGGTTGCAAAATGTGAACCACCTAAACAAGCACGAGCAAAACCTTCAGCCACCCAACAGGCAACAAAAGAAGGTACACGTGCTGAATCAAAACCAGAAGAACCCTTAGCTGATGAAGCTAAAAAGATGGGACATTCTCTGGAAGTGGATATGGATTTGCAACTTAATCCCAAAGAGGCTAAACTAGCAACTCCATTATGTGGGAAAAGTGCAGAGAGACAGCTCCAAGAGCGGAAAACTCAAAGGGCTGTTTTTAAACGCTCTGCAACTGCTGCCATGCAGTCTGCCTACAATAAAACGAGCGCCCGACGCGAGGGAAATCTCATGACCACGCACGTAGCAAAAAGACTATACTTAGAAAAAGTCCTCCTCGAGCGACTGAGGAGTGCTGATCTCAAGCACCTTAGGGAGGAGACACGAATGAACTGAAGAAAGGGCTCCGATCCCAGCAGGATGGAGGATTCTCTTCCTCTATCCACTCTCATTCAAGTCACGGAGATATCTAGAATGAAAGTGGAAGTATGGGCTTTGGCCGTGGCAAGCCCGAGCTTCCCACAAACAGGGGAGGTATGTAACAGGGGAGTTATCCCTGTTCAGGAAATGTGCCTCTAATCCAGCAGTGTGGTGGTTTACTGCTGGTAGTCAATTATCCAACACCACCTGCCTGATTAGCTTCTTAGAAAAGCCTGTCTTTTGAGACAGGAAGGGAGATTGTTCCTGAGTCTCACAAGCTGTGAGACTGGCCATGGGGACAGATGTCTTGAGCCTGCCAGAAGAAACAGCAGAGCTGCTTGCAAGACACAGGGGAAAACACCTCTAAACCTGAATGCTGACAAAACCTGAGGAAAAAGGCAGCAACCCAGGAACAGAGAAGACTTTCCCTCCAACCACAAGAATCAGATAAGACTTGCCTTTATAAGACTTTTTGTATATCTGCTCATATCAAGATATATGTTTGGGGCTGGGAGACATGCTTATCTAAAGGGAGTTGTGGACCATAGGTTTCGCTAGAAATACTCCCAAGTGAATAGAAGCTTTGTTTGACCCCTTGTTTGGATTGTTTTCTGCTGTTAAGGAAACAGGCGCAATAAAAGCCTTATTTAATTTCACCGTAACAAGTCTCCCTTGCATACCTCTGTGCGCGTTCCTCCTACACTTTCCCTCCCTCTACTTCGCTCGCCCACTCCCTCCACTTCTCTCTCCCTCTCCCTCCCTCCACTTCTCTCTCCCTCTCCCTCCATCCACTTCCCACTCACTCTCCCTCCACTTCTCACTCAATCTCCCTCTATCTACTTCATATTCACTCTCCCTCCACTTTTCACTCACTCTCCCCCCTCTATTTTTCACTTTCTCCACCTCTCTCCCTCTACTTCCCTCTCCTGCCCTCCACTTCCCTCTCCCTCCCTCTACTTCCCTCTCCCTCCCTCCACTTCTCTCACCCTCTCCCTCCACCTCCCTCTACTTCTCTCTCTTTCCCTCCCACTACTTCTCTCCCTCCACCTCACACCCTCCCCCTACTTCTCTCCCACCCTCCCTCCACTTCCCTCCCACCCTCCCTCCACTTCTCTCACCCTCTCCCTCCACCTCCCTCTACTTCTCTCTCTTTCCCTCCCACTACTTCTCTCCCTCCACCTCACACCCTCCCCCTACTTCTCTCCCACCCTCCCTCCCTCCACTTCCCTCCCACCCTCCCTCCACTTCTCTCACCCTCTCCCTCCACCTCCCTCTACTTCTCTCTCTTTCCCTCCCACTACTTCTCTCCCTCCACCTCACTCCCTCCCCCTACTTCTCTCCCACCCTCCCTCCACTTCCCTCCCACCCTCCCTCCACTTCTCTCCCACCCTCCCTCCACTTCTCCCTTTCTCCCTCCCTCCACTTCTCTCACCCTCTCCCTTTACTTCTCTCTCACTCTCTCCAACTACTTCTCTCTCACTCTCCCTCCACTTCTCACTCACTCTCCCTCCACTTCTAACTCACTCTCCCCCCTCCCACCGCTTCCCTCTCCCCCCTCCCACCGCTTCCCTCTCCCCCCTCCCACCACTTCCCTCTCGCCACTTGTTAGGACCAGTATGTCAGGCCAGAATCTGCATTTGTGTTAAGCATCCATGTTGTCTGTTTATAACTAGTTAAGATTCTGCAGTCAGCCTTTTGCTGAAATATAATTCCTAAATGCACTCAGTTTCTGCCAAATAACATCTCCTTTCTTCCTGCTCAGGATATTGCTAAGATACTTTTTATATTGTCAGTCTCCTGCTCTTTTAGTTAGAATATAATAGACTGGTTCTCTGAAAGAAGCAAAATAGTATAATTAGTTGCTAAAGATTCAAGGTCTCTTTTGATAACAGACAATGAATAAGCTATGTATTCAGACATTGCTTGTATTGGGAGAAACACGTCCCAAAATCATGCCACTAATATGTCCTGCCCCTAAATCACGCCTCTAATCAAAGCTACGCCCAAGACACACCCAGGTTATGCCTATGTTACGCCTATGTTACGCCTCTAACCAATATCTTCTTTTTCCTGTATAAAAGTCATTACCCTATGAGTAATAAATTGAGACAAAGGATTTGAAACCTGGCTTTCGTTACGTTTCATTTCTTTCATATTCCCGGGCCTGTAAGTTCAACAAAAAATCGGATATAACAAGTGGCAGGGCATGAAAGCTTCCCGGGGCGTCTGCTGCAATAATGGTGCAGAATGTGTATCCAGTCACAAGGCCTTCAGCTTTCTTGGCAGAGGAAAGGTTCCTCAGTTCTGGAGCCTAGCCAAGGAAGAGGTTTTTCCTTCACCGCTCCTTCCACTTCCCTCTCCCCGCTCCTTCCACTTCCCTCTTCCCATCCCTCCACTTCCCTCTCTCCCTCTACTTTTCTCACCCTCTCCCCCACCTCCCTCTACTTCTCTCTCCCTTTCCCTCTCTCTACATCTCGCCCTCTCCCTCCACTTCTCTTTCCCTCTCCCTCCACTTCTCTCTCCCTCCCTCTCTCCCTTCCTCCACTTCTCACTTCCTCCCTCCATCTACTTCTCACTCACTCTCCCTCCATCTACTTCCCACTCACTCTCCCCACTTTTCACTCACTCCCCCCTCTACTTTTCACTTTCTCCACCTCCCTCTACTTCTCTCTCCCTCTCTCTACTTCCCTCTCCCGCCCTCCACTTCACTCTCCCTCCCTCCACTTCCCTCTCCCGCCTCCCTCCACTTCCCTCTCCCTCCCTCCACTTCTCTCACACTCTCCCTCCACCTCCCTCTACTTCTCTCTCTTTCCCTCCCACTACTTCTCTCCATCCAACTCCCTCCCTCCCTCTACTTCTCTCGCACCCTCCCTCCACTTCTCTCCCACCCTCCCTCCACTTCCCTCCCACCCTCCCTCCACTTCCCTCCCTCCACTTCTCCCTTTATCCCTCCCTCCACTTCTTTCACCCTCTCCCTCTACTTCTCTCTCACTCTCTCCATCTACTTCTCTCTCACTGTCCCTCCACTTCTCACCCACTCTCCCTCCACTTCCCTCTCCACGCTCCCTCCACTTCCCTCTCTCTCTCTCTCTCTCTCTCTACTTCTCTCACCCTCTCCCTCCACCTCCCTCTACTTCTCTCCCTTTCCCTCCCTCTACTTTGCTCGCCCACTCCCTCCATCTACTTCCCACTCACTCTCCCTTCACTTCTCACTCCCTCTCCCTCTATCTATGTCATACTCACTCTCCCTCCACTTTTCACTCACACCCCTCTACTTTTTGCTTTCTCCACCTCCCTCTCTCTACTTCTCTCTCCCTCCCTCTACTTCCCTCTAACGCCCTCTACTTCCCTCTCCCACCCTCCACTTACCTTTCCCTCCCTCTATTTCCCTCTCCCTCCCTCTCCCTCCCCCTCTCCCTCCCTCCACTTCCCTCTCCCGCCCTCTACTTCCCTCTCCCGCCCCCCACGTCCCCCTCACGCCATCCACTTCCCTCTTCCTCCCTCCACTTCCCTCTCCCGCCTCCCTCCACTTCCCTCTCCCTCCCTCCACTTCTCTCACCATCTCCCTCCACCTCTCTCTACTTCTCTCTCCCTTTCTCTCCCACTACTTCTCCCTCCCTTTCTCGCCCACTACTTCTCTCTCCACCTCACTCCATCCCTCTACTTCTCTCCCAACCTCCCTCCACTTCTCTCCCACCCTCCCTCCACTTCTCTCACTTTCTCCCTCTACTTCTCTCACTCTCTCCTTTGCACTCTCTCCCTCTTACTTCTCTCACTCTCTCCCTCTACTTCTCTCACCCTCTCCTTTGCACTCTCTCCCTCTACTTCTCTAACTCTCTCCCTCTACTTCTCTCACCCTCTCCTTGGCACTCTCTCCATCTACTACTCACTCACTCTCCCTCCACTTCTCACTCACTCTCCCTCCACTTCTCACTCACTCTCCCTCCACTTCTCCCTCCCTCTACTTCCTTACCTCTCCATCTACTTTCCTCTACCCCCTCCCAACCTCCACTTCCCTCTCCCCCTCCACTTCCCTCTACCCCTCCCTCCTTCCACTTCCCTCTCCCACCCTCCACTTCCCTCTCCCATCCTCCACTTCCCTCTCCCCTCCACTTCCCTCTCCCCCCTCCACTTCCTTCTCCCCTTCACTTCCCTCCCTCTACCCCTCCCTCTACTTCCCTCTACCCCCTCCCTCCTTCCATTTCCATCTCCCACCCTCCACTTCCCCCTCCACTTCCCTCTCCCCCCTCCACTTCCCTCTCCCTCCACCTCCCTCTACTTCTCTCTCAATTTCCTCCCTCTACATTTCTCGCCCTCTCCCTCCACTTCTCTCTCCATCTCTACTTCTCTCTCCCTCTCTCTACTTCTCTCTCCATCTCTACTTCTCTCTCCCTCTCTCTACTTCTCTCTCCCTCCACCTCACTCCCTCTGTCTCTCTCCCTCCACTTCTCTATATCTCCCCCTCCCTCTACTTCACTCCCTCCCTCAATTTCTCTCTCACCCTCCCTCCACTTCTCACTTTCTCCCTCCACTTCTCTCTCACCCTCTCCCTCAATCACTCTTCTTCCAACCCATTTATATTTAATTGTCCTTGTTTTCTTCTTCTTCCTTTGCTTTCTTCTTTTTTTCTCTCCTTTTCCTTTTCTATTTTATGGTATACTTCCATTTAATAGCCAAATTAATTTTGTCTTTGACATCATCTTTTTCTTTTTTCATACATTATTTACCCCTTCATAACTTTCCCCTTTCCCGAATTGATCAATAATGTATTCAAATGTAATCTAAAAAATTATAATAAACTCTTAAATTATTGTCTTATAAAAATATTAAACTATATTTGGTAATATTATTGGCAATTTTTGAATAACGTATTTAAAGTCGGACACAAGGCTGTAAATGTGACTCCTGGGGAAGCACAGCCTGTGCGAAACGCGTAGCAGTCACATTGCATAAAAGCTGTTACTTTATCCTATATCCGTACTTACAGTATATTGATCCAGAGGAATGCAAACAAAACCCCCCCAGTGAAATATCATCCAATGATATCTAATAAGGGGCAAAATAAATCCCTTCCTGACACCAAGAATTGGCAATCAGATTACTCCCTGGATCAACATCCTTCCCAACTTTACTTATTTGTTATATCCCGGTATACCTTTCCTTTCTAAAAAGATGTCCAACCTGTTTTGAACAGATCTATTGCATCTGCCATCACAGTCTCCATGGGCAATGAATTCCACGTTTTAACTAATATGTTTTTTTCTGGTGCAATACTTGCCTGCATAGCAGGCGGAGTTGACAGAGACCGGGGGAGTTTGCTGGCAAAATGCCCCCCCCCCCACTTCCCTCTACTCACTCTCTCCACTTCTCACTCCCTCTCTCTGCTTACTTCTCTCTCTCTCACTCTACTCACTCACCCTCCCTCGCTCTCCCCCCTCCCTATTTCTATCTCCCCTCTCCCTCTATTTCCCCTTCACCTATTTCTCTCTCTCACACTCCCCCTCCCTCATTTTCTCACACTCCCACTTCCTAATTTTCTCACTCTCCTCACCCCCCATTTCCTCTCACTCCCCCCCCCCATTTCTTCTCACTGTCTCCACCCCATTTCTTCTCACTCTCCCCCCCCATTTTCTTCTATCTCCCCCCTCTACCTCACACTCCCACATCTACCTCTCACTCTCCCCCCTCTACCTCTCACTCTCACTATCTCCCCTCTACCTCTCTCTCCCCCTCTACCTCTCCCTATCTCCCCCTCTACCTCTCACTCTCCCCCTCTACCTCTCTCTTCCCCCTCTACCTCTCACTCTCCCCCCTCTACCTCACTCTCCCCCCTCTACCCATCACTCTTCCCCTCTCTACCTTTCACTCTCCCCCCTCTACCTCTCACTTCCCCCCTCTGCCTCTCACTCTCTCCCCTCTACTTCTCACTCTCCCCTCCCCGCTTCTTCTCACTCCCCCCATTTCTTCTCACTTCCCCCTCCCCCATTCCTTCTTACTTCCCCCCTCCTATTTCTTCCCACCACCACCCCCATTTCTTTGCCTCCCCATTTCTTTTCCCCATTTGTTTTCCCTCCTCTCCCCATTTCTTTTTCCCCCCCCATTTCTTTCCACCCCTAACCCCCCATTTCTTTCCACCCCTCTCCCCCCCATTTCTTTTCCCTCCTCCCCCCATTTCTTTCCCCTCCAATTCTTTTCCCCTCCCCCATTTCTTTCCCCCCTCTCCCCATTTCTTTTCCCTCCTCCCCTCCATTTCTTTCCCCCCACCCCCATTTACCCCCCCCCCATTTCTTCCCGTCCCATTTCTTCCCGTCCCATTTCTTATCCCACCTTCCCCCCATTTCTTTCCCCCCATTTCCCCCCCTTCCCCCCATTTATTTCCCCCCCTTCCCCCCATTTATTTTCCCTCCTTCTGCTCCCATTTCTTCCCCCACCATTTCTTTTCCCCCTTTCCCCCCCATTTATTCCCCCCCATTTCTCCTTCCCCATTTATTCCCCCACTATCCCCCCCATTTATTTCCCCCCTGCCCCCCCATTTATTCCCCCTACCCCCTTTTAATTCCCCCCCATTTATTCCCCCCATTAATTTCCCCCCTCCCCCCTATTTATTTCCCCCCATCCCCCCATTTATTCCCCCCTCCCCCTATTTATTCCCCCATTTATTTCTCCCCCTCTCCCCCCATTTATTTCTCCCCCCCATTTATTCCCCCTTACCCCCCCTTTTATTTCCCCCCCATTTATTTCCCCCCTCTGCCCTATTTATTTCCCCCCCATCCCCCCATTTATTCCCCCATCCCCCTATTTATTCCCCCATTTATTTCCCCCCCTCTCCCCCCATTTATTCTCCCCCCTCCCCCCCATTTATTTCCCCCCCTCCCCCTATTTATTCCCCCACCAATTATTCCCCCCCATTTATTTCCCCCCTCCCCCAATTTATTTCCCCCCTCCCCCCCATTTATTTCCCCCCTCCCTCCATTTCTTTCCCCCCCTCCCCCCCATTTCTCCCCCCCCATTTATTCCCCCCCATTTCTTCCCCCCCCATTTCTTCCCCCCTCCCCCCTCATTTCTTCCCCCCCTTTATTTTCCCCCCTTCCCCCCATTTCTTTTCCTCCCATTTCTTCCCCCCCTTCCCCCCCATTTTCTTTCCTCCCATTTCTTCCCCC
Organism: Ascaphus truei; assembly: GCF_040206685.1. Taxonomy (NCBI): domain Eukaryota; kingdom Metazoa; phylum Chordata; class Amphibia; order Anura; family Ascaphidae; genus Ascaphus; species Ascaphus truei. The sequence goes on along the minus strand of NC_134487.1, from coordinate 56,791,953 downwards.
CCTTCCCCCCATTTCTTACCCCCCTTTTCTTTCCCCCTTTTCTTTCCCCCCATTTCTTCCCCCCCAATTTATTTACCCCCATTTTCTCCCCCCCAATTTATTTACCCCCATTTATCCCCCCCCATTTCTTCCCCCATTTCTTTTCCCCACCTTACCCCCCATTTCTTCCCCCACATTTCTTTTCCCGCGTCCCCCCTCACCCCCCCATTTCATTTCATCCCCTGCCCCCATTTCTTCCCCCCATCCCCCAATTTCTTCACCCCATTTCTTTCCCCCCTTCCTCCCATTTATTTCCCCCCCTCCCCCTCATTTATTTCCCCCCTCCATTTATTTCCCCCATCCCCCCATTTATTTCCCCCCTCCCCCCCATTTATTTCCCCCCCTCCCCCCATTTATTTCCCCCCCATCCCCCCATTTATTCCCCCCCTCCCCCCCTTTGTTCCTCCCTCCCCCCATTTATTTCCCACCTCCCCCCCATTTCCCCCCCCCCCCATTTATCCCCCCCATTTATTTCCCCCCCATCCCCCCATTTATTTCCCCTCTCCCCCCCATTTATTTCCCCCCTCGCTCCCATTTATTTCCCCCCTCCCCCCCATTTATTTCCCCCCTCCCCATTTGTTCCCCTCCCCCATTTATTTCCCCCTCCCTCCCCTCATTTATTCCCCCCCCTGCCCCCCATTTATTCCCCCCCCCCATTTATTTCCTCCCCTCCCCCCATTTATTTCCCCCCTCCACCCCCATTTATTTCCCCCCTCCCCCCAGTTCTTTCCCCCCTCCCCCCATTAATTTCCCTTCCCATTTATTTCCCCTCTCCATTTATCCCCCCCATTTATTTCCCCCCCTCTCCCATTTATTCCCCCCTCTCCATTTATTCCCCCCTCCCCCATTTATTCCCCCCCTCCCCCATTATTCCCCCCCATTTATTTCCCCCCCCATTTATTTCCCCCCTCCCCCATTTATTCCCCCTCTCCCATTTATTCCCACTCCCCCATTTTTCCCCCCTCCCCCATTTATTACCCTCCTCCCCCATTTATTCCCCCCTCCCCCATTATTTCCCCCCCTCCCCCATTTACTCCCCCCTCCCCATTATTTCCCCCCCCTCCCATTTATTTCCCCCCTCCCCCATTTATTCCCCCCTCCCCCATTTATTTCCCCCCCTCCCCCCCATTTATTCCCCCCCTACCCCCTTTATTCCCCCCCGCTCCCCCCATTTATTTCCCCCCCCCTCCCCCCCATTTATTCCCCCTCCTCCCCCCCTTTTATTTCCCCTCCCCTCCCCCCCATTTATTCCCCCCCCCCATTTATTCCCCCCCCCATTTATTTCCCCCCTCCCCCCCATTTATTCCCCCCCCCATTTATTCACCCCCCTCCCCCACATTTATTTCCCCCCCTCCCACCCATTTATTTCCCACCCACCCCCTTCCCACCCCCCATTTATTTCCCCACCCCTCCCCCCCATTTTATTTCCCCCCTCCCACCCATTTATTCCCCCCCTCCTCCCCATTTATTTCCCCCCCCTCCCCCCATTTATTTCCCCCCCCTCCCCCTTTATTTCCCCCCCCTCCCCCATTTTTCCTTCCCCCCCTCCCCCATTTATTCCCCCCTCCTCCATTTATTCCCCCCTCCTCCATTTATTCCCCCCTCCCCCCATTTATTCTCCCCCTCCCCCCCATTTATTCCCCCCCTCCCCCCATTTATTTCCCCTCCTCCACCCATTTATTTCCCCTCCTCCCCCCATTTATTCCCCCCCCCTCCCCCCCATTTATTCCCCCCCCCCATTTATTTCCACCCTTCCCCCCCATTTATTTCCCCCCTCCCCATTTATTTCCCCCTCCTCCCCCCCATTTATTTCCCCCCCCTCCCACCCCATTTATTTCCCCCCCCCTCCCACCCCATTTATTTCCCCCCCCCCTCCACCCCATTTATTTCCCCCCCCTCCCACCCCATTTATTTCCCCCCCCCTCCCACCCCATTTATTCCCCCCCCCTCCCACCCCATTTATTCCCCCCCCTCCCACCCCATTTATTCCCCCCTCCCCCCCCATTTATTTCCCCCCTCCCCCCCATTTATTTCCTGCCCCATTTATTTCCCCCCTCCCCCATTTATTTCCCCCTCCCCCATTTATTTCCCCCCTCTCCCATTTATTCCCCCCTCCCCATTTATTCCCCTTCCCCCATTTATTCCCCCCCTCCCCCATTTATTCCCCCCCTCCCCCATTTATTCCCCCCCCTCCCCGATTTATTCCTCCCCCCTCCCCCATTTATTCCCCCCTTCCCCATTTATTTCCCCACCTCCCCCATTTATTTCCCCCCCTCCCCATTTATTTTCCCCCCTCCCCCATTTATTTACCCCTCCCCCATTTATTCCCCCCCTCACCCATTTATTCCCCCCCTCCCCCATTTATTCCATCCCCCTCCCCCATTTATTCCCCCCCTCCACCCCCCATTTATTCCCCCCCCCATTTATTTCCCCCCCTCCCCCCCCATTTATTTCCCCCCCATTTATTTCCCCCCCTCCCCCCCATTTATTTCCCCCCCCATCATTTCCCCCCCTCCACCCCCATTATTTCCCCCCCTCCCCCTCCACCCCATTTATTCCCCCCCCTCCCCCATTTATTTCCCCCCCTGCCCCATTTATTCCCCCCCCTCCCCCATTTATTTCCCCCCCTCCCCATTTATTTCCCCCACCCTCCCCCATTTATTTCCCCCCTCCCCCATTTATTTCCCCCCTCCCCCCATTTATTTCTCCCCCTCCCCCCATTTATTTCCCCCCCTCCCCCCATTTATTTCCCCCCCCATTTATTCCCCCCCTCCCCCATTTATTCACCCCTCCCCCATTTATTCCCCCCCCTCTCCCATTTATTCCCCCCTCTCCCATTTATTCCCCCCTCCCCCATTTATTCCCCCCCTCCCCCATTTATTCCCCCCATTTATTCCCCCCCCATTTATTTCCCCCCCATTTATTTCCCCCCTCCCCCATTTATTCCCCCCTCTCCCATTTATTCCCCCTCCCCCATTTATTCCCCCCTCCCCCATTTATTCCCCTCCTCCCCCATTTATTCCCCCCTCCCCCATTTATTTCCCCCCCTCCCCCATTTATTCCCCCCTCCCCCATTTATTTCCCCCCCCTCTCCCATTTATTTCCTCCCTCCCCCATTTATTCCCCCCCTCCCCCATTTATTTCCCCCCCTCCCCCCCATTTATTTCCCCCCCCATCATTTCCCCCCCTCCACCCCCATTATTTCCCCCCTCCCCCCTCCACCCCATTTATTCCCCCCCCTCCCACATTTATTTCCCCCCTGCCCCATTTATTCCCCCCCCTCCCCCCATTTATTTCCCCCCCTCCCCCATTTATTCCCCCCCCCTCCCCCATTTATTTCCCCCCTCCCCCATTTATTTCCCCCCCCTCCCCCCATTTATTTCTCCCCCTCCCCCCATTTATTTCCCCCCCTCCCCCCATTTATTCCCCCCCCCCATTTATTCCCCCCCTCCCCCATTTATTCACCCCCTCCCCCATTTATTCCCCCCTCTCCCATTTATTCCCCCCTCTCCCATTATTCCCCCCTCCCCCATTTATTCCCCCCCTCCCCCATTTATTCCCCCCATTTATTTCCCCCCTCCCCCATTTATTCCCCCCTCTCCCATTTATTCCCCCCTCCCCCATTTATTCCCCCTCCCCCATTTATTCCCCTCCTCCCCCATTTATTCCCCCCTCCCCCATTTATTTCCCCCCTCCCCCATTTACTCCCCCATTTATTTCCCCCCCCTCTCCCATTTATTTCCCCCCTCCCCCATTTATTCCCCCCTCCCCCATTATTTCCCCCCTCCCCCCCATTTATTTCCCCCCCTACCCCCTTTATTCCCCCCGCTCCCCCCATTTATTTCCCACCCCCTCCCCCCCATTTATTCCCCCCCTCCTCCCCCCCCATTTATTTCCCCTCCCCTCCCCCCCATTTATTCCCCCCCCCCCATTTATTTCCCCCCCCATTTATTTCCCCCCCTCCCCCCATTTATTCCCCCCCCCATTTATTTCCCCCCCTCCCCCCCATTTATTTCCCCACCCCTCCCCCCCATTTATTTCCCCCCCTCCCTCCCATTTATTTCCCCCCTCCCTCCCATTTATTTCCCCCCTCCCTCCCATTTATTTCCCCCCCTCCCCCCATTTATTCCCCCTCCCCTCCCCCCTTTATTTCCCCCCCTCCCCCATTTATTTTCCCCCCCTCCCCCATTTATTTCCCCCCTCCTCCATTTATTCCCCCCCTCCTCCATTTATTCCCCCCTCCCCCATTTATTCCCCCCCTCCCCCCCATTTATTCCCCCCCTCCCCCCCATTTATTTCCCCCCCCTCCCCCCCTCCCCCCCATTTATTCCCCCCCCCATTTATTTCCACCCCTCCCCCCCATTTATTTCCCCCCTCCCCCCCCCATTTATTTCCCCCTCCTCCCCCCATTTATTTCCCCCCCCCTCCCACCCCATTTATTCCCCCCCCCCTCCCACCCCATTTATTCCCCCCCCCTCCCACCCCATTTATTCCCCATCCCACCCCATTTATTTCCCCCCCCTCCCACCCCATTTATTTCCCCCCCCTCCCACCCCATTTATTTCCCCCCCCTCCCACCCCATTTATTTCCCCCCCCTCCCACCCCATTTATTCCCCCCCCCTCCCACCCCATTTATTCCCCCCTCCCCCCCATTTATTTCCCCCCTCCCCCCCATTAATTTCCTGCCCCATTTATTTCCCCCCCCCATTTATTTCCCCCCTCCCCCATTTATTTCCCCCCTCCCCATTTATTCCCCCTTCCCCCATTTATTCCCCCCCCTCCACCCCCATTTATTCCCCCCCCTCCCACCCCATTTATTTCCCCCGTCCCCCCCCATTTATTTCCCCCCGTCCCCCCCCATTTATTCCCCCTCTTCCCCCATTTATTCCCCCCCTCCTCCCCCCACATTTATTTCCGCCTCCCCCCCATTTATTCCCCCCCCCTCCCCCATTTATTTCCCCCCATTTATTCCCCCCCCCTCCCCCATTTATTTCCCCCCTCCCCTCCCCCATTTACTCCCCCCCCATTTATTTCCCCCCCTCCCCCATTTATTCCCCCCCTCCCCCATTTATTCCCCCCCCTCCCCCATTTATTCCCCCCCTCCCCCATTTATTCCCCCCCCTCCCCCATTTATTCCCCCCCCCTCTCCCCCTCTCCCCTCCTGACCCCTCCCTCCCCCCATTCTCTCCTCCTGACTCTCCCTCTCTCTCCTTCTGACCCCTCTCTCTCTCTCCCCCTCTCTCTTTCTGACCCCTCCCTCTCTCTCCCCCTCTCTCTTTCTGACCCCTCCCTCTCTCTCCCCCTCTCTCCTTCTGACCCCTCCCTCTCTCTCCCCCTCACTCCTTCTGACCCTCCCTCTCCTCCTGACTCCTCCCTCTCCTTCTGACCCCTCCTCTCCCTCCTCCCTCTCGCCTCTCCTTCCCTCCCTTGATCCCTCCCTCTCCTCCCTCCTCCCTTCTCTTCCCTTGCCCTCCTGCTGTTTGCAGATTGTACAAGATGAGCGGCCGGGGCGGTTTCTACCGGCAAGAGCTCAACAAGACGGTGTGGGAGGTCCCGGAGCGGTACCAGCGGCTCACCCCGGTGGGATCCGGCGCGTATGGCTCTGTGTGGTAGGTGGAAGGTGTGAAGTGGTCCTTTAAAGCGCCTTTGATGTCGGGGGAGGGGGTCTTGTAACGCTTTGCAAGCCCCCCTGGCGGGGTTAACCACCCTAGTTTCCCATCGCACTTATTCATTTACAGTGTAAGTGGCTATGAGCCCCCGCAGTGATCGTGCATAGGGGCAGTATAGGGTTAATGTACCATTGGTGGGTAAGTGACCTGCTTCCCGGGGGTGTCTCGTGTACACACCGTGTGTCTTGCAGGTGTGCATGCAGCAGCTGGGTATTATACAATGCTTGGTGTGATTAGTGATAGTGTATTATCACAGAGCAATGGTGTCCTGGAGCAAGGCTTGTGTGTCAGAGGGACAGTGCGAGTCTGCATGTCCTATAGGTTATCAGCGGATGTATGCATCAGTCTGTGTATGACTGCAGTATGTTAGACAAGAGAACAGTGTGTCCTATATCTTTTTAGGGGATTCCTCAGCTTATCATACAGGAGAACCCCCATTTTTATCCTATCACTTCCTGTTCCGTAGTCTATCTCCCTGGGTTCCCTCTATCACATTGTGCCATGCACTGTGCCCATGTGAAATCCTCCTGCTGTCTCTTCCTTCCCATGTTACTGCAGTTCTCAGGGGGGGGGGGGGGTGTTGTGTGTGAATTCTTTCTCTACCTCCTTTGTTTTTATTTTTATGCTCCTGCATTAATTTTCCTTTTCCGGGATTACCTCTGTTTTTTTTATTTTCATGGTTGTATGCCTCATTCAAAGCCCATTACTCTGATCCCATGTTTCTCTCCATTCTGGTTTATATACATGCTTCACCCCCCCCCCCCCACCCCCTGATTTAACTCTTAACCCTTTGTCCTGTTTTTTCTATCATTCCTGTGTCTGCAGCTTCTTTTCAATTTATCTATTTATATTGTAATGGAAATTCCACCCCAATCATGAACAATGCACAGATTCCTCTACTCCAAGCGTTGCTGTTGAACTAGCTGCTCTGTATATTGGTCTGCCCTTGTGTATTGGCCTTAAATGCACGATTACAAACCAATTATTTGGTTCCTTTAGAGATGGGCGACTAGTGTAGCCATTAGGTAAATATGTACCCGTTTTAAATAACTAACCCCTCATTTATCAGCACTATAAGTGTTTTGTCTACAGAGACAGTGTTTGTGGCCCTAATAAGATCATTTCACTCTTTGGTGCCTGTAGGTTCTTCAACACTGTTCTGGAAGATGATCTCCCACTTAAGTGGCCAATCACAAGGTTGCTCCTGCTCCAATATTTACTGTTGTCACAGCTGAGAGGTGGAAATGTGTTATTTTAGATGTATACTTTTACCTCTTTTTCACTTGCCGTTGTTCTAAACACTAACCACTTAATTGTTTTCTGTGTGGGATAGTGGTCACCTCTTACCCATAGGCACCTGATCTCATGTTGTATTTGTTGCTGATTGGAAGTGTGCAACATTTGTATGAAAGCCGCAATCCCTTATTGTTGATAGTCTGGCTGCAGATTTCCACTCAGAAGAACTATTGCTTAAAAAAACAAACATTTTTTTGTTTAATAAAATAGGATAGTCTCCTTACCCCACTGAACATGTGCTGCAGAATAATTGGGCCATGTAATATTTTAAAAGGATCATATGTTTTCCTTTCACATACAGGATTGAATGGTGTCTCGCAGATGTATAACATACAGTACTGAACCCATGTTCAGTGCCTCAGACTGAAAAGGCACAGTTCAGTTTTCTAGTCTACCTGTTTTGCAACAATTTGATACATAACCCTGCTGCCTGTACTCCTGTAGTACTCATCACAACTATGACCTACATAATCGCTAATGTAGGTTTCATCTTCCTGCTACATTTTATGCATATATAAGCTATGACTGTTTCAATGGTTCCTAAACTATAATTGCATATTACACAACACTAAACCCTTATTCTATACAGATTAGTTGTTTTTTTTTAACTAGTCATAAACCAATATACTAAATACTATATTGTGATCACTTTGAACTAGGTTCTTCCTTAGGCCACGGACATGGTCAAAAAGACCGTGCTGAGGCGCGCTGAGGGGAAACATTATCCCTATCGGCGTGGCTTTAGACGGCGCTTGCGGGAGACGTGTGGAAATGCAGGAGACAGGCAAGTTTAAATTTTGTCGCGCAGGGCCGGTCACGTGACTGCCAGAAGCCAATGGCAGTCCGTGACATCGGCGCCGTGACGTGGCGCGCTAGCCCCGCCACCAGGCCTGCCTCCCACCCGGCACACAAGCGCGCTCGCTGACGCTCATGCAGGGACAAGAAAAATCTCCTGCTTGAGCAGGAGAGCATGAGCGTCAGCGCTGCCCAGCGCCGCTCCCTGCACCATGTCCCAGGCCTTATGTTGTCATTTGCTGCTCTTTTCCCCATTGTTGGTACTTTATTTTTCCTGTATTATAATGATGTGAAGCGCTGCGCACACTGCCTGCACTATATAAATAGAATGATACATACTTCTTGTCTTAGGTGTACAATGCAGTCACTGCACTTAAAACAAAGTGCTTATATTTAATGTGCTGCCTCTGTGTGGATTTCCTTTCTGCGTCACAATCATGCCTGTATTCCAGCATCATTGCTATAACTGTTACCTGTTTGTATAGGCGATTTGCTAAATAAGCAAAGGAGGAAAAGCGACAGAGTAGATTTTGGGCCCTCGAAATGCATTGTGACCTATTTTCAAGGTGAAGTTCTACTTGAGACCAAACTACACTAAAACCACTCAAGTGATAATTTCCAATATTTCCAAACATGTTGCTGCAATTAGTTTGTATTAGTCATCTGTCCTACAAGAGACTGCACTTTGAAACCAGGTCTAAATGCACTAAGCTCCATTAAATAAGGGAACATAATGTGACATTACCTAAAATAGGAAGAGACGCTGTGTTCCCTGAGTTTGTGTGGTAAATTAAAGTTAAGCGCAAAGTTAATTAAATGCATTATATGCACTAATTATTGTTATGCATAACAATGTCCGTACTACATCTTGTTAGACTAGGGTTAACATCACATTATTGTAGCGATATCATGCTATGCTGGTCTTGGTGTTACTTCTATCCAGACTCTGAAATAAGGCTTGTGTGGAGAGAGGAGGGCATTAACACCAGGAAATAACGCTATGTTATTTAAACCATGTCTAAACGGGAATCTTGTAAGAACGGTTCCTAGACTTGGTGCATCAAAAAGCCTTCAGAGGTAAATGATTGTTTGTAGGGACTGTTAATAAGTCTTGATTTGAATCAGGAACCATCTTAGTTGGTAGGTAAGGATCAAACAGAGCCTCTATACATGTGGCGATAGGGGGTGAAGGAAGGGACATGGAGACCACACACCTGGCATGTCCTCCGCAACAACTGAGCTCGACCTAGAAATCGGTCAACCCGGATCCAAAACCACACTGGCTCAATTTATGCAAGAGGAGAAGTAAATGTGGTACCAAAGTCCCTGATGGTTTCTTCCTCATAGGCGTGCTCCTGCCAAATAGATGAGCACATAGCAAAAAGAAGGAAAACATGGCGGTGCATTGTGGGTGACGTGTCTCCTGGCTGTTCTGGTGCTTTACCAAAGAGTTACTTTTTGATAAAGTGCCGGAACAGGCGCGAAACGCATCTGTGGACTTTTTTTACTTTGTACATGTTTGCTTAGTGCAGATTTTAATTTGTTTTGCGTCCAGCCCTTTTTAAAAAATTCTCGCAGTGCACCGCCATTTTTTGCCTTTTTGCCGTGCCTAAAGTGCTGTTACAGCCATCCAGAAACCACAAAAGCCTTATTCCAGGCTCTGGGTGGGAGTAACACCAAGTTTACGTTCTGGCCTAACTAACGTAACATTAAGTCCCTGCATTAACCTTGTGTATGATCTTATCCCTAATGTGCGTTATAGTTAACGCTCTGCTCGTTACCGGAGAAAGCGTGACTTTCCATTGTGTTAGTCCTTTTGAGGATACAATGTTATGCTTAACTTGGTGTTGAGTAGCTTAAAGGAGCTTAGTGCATCTAGGCCCATAGTGCAATAAAAATAATAGAAATTCCCAATACACTCTGATAAGTAAAGTTAAAAATTCACAGTTTTTTATTCAAATACCAACAAAAAAAAAAAGTATTGAGAATCCTTGAACACCATATATGACTAACTCACAAAAGTATCACACGTGGAAAAGTTAAAACCGAAAAGGGAAAAACTAGACAAAAAAAATGGAAAAATAAATAAAACTGTGAAGAAAAACGTGTGCGCCCCCCACCGGGCAGCAAAAAACTGAGCGAACAATATTGATAGTGAGGAACGTTTTAGGCTTCCTGCCCATGGTCAACCATAATCCACAGTACAGACCCCATAATCTGAGGGGTATAAATACAGTATTGACAAACTACCAATCTTGAGCTATGCCACGGCGCTAAACCTATATGGGATTGGAACATTACCCTGTTTGCTGCCAAACGGGCACAGCAAAGAAATAGGGCTCATGTAGATCTGAGGAATACAAATAAAAAAGACAACTTTATTTGTCTTGTTTTATTAGATAAGAGATGGGGAAAATCCAGGGCGCTTAGAATGTGTGACGGCACAGTGCTGACCAGTCAGTCAGAACTCTATACAGCTTTGGTAGTGAGACCGAAGAGCACGCTCTTCCCGGTCACAAGGAAAGCGGGAAGGGGCTGGGTGACTGCCCTTCTCTGCTCTAAGTTTTGATTTCAGATAGTGGAACGGGGCAGGAATGTGTGTGGCAGTGTCTGGCACAGAGCCACACGCCAGTCGCTCAACAAAACTCTCGCTCCTTAAAATTCTGACTAAGTATTTATATTTATTTAAATTGGGGGAGGGGAATGTGTTGGTGTAGTTAAGGTTTGTAAGCAAACCATTCAAAAATCTGTAAATGTCGAAGTTAATGTGACACACCTTAACTCTAACCCCAATGCTTTGATGTCATCATACATGACATCACACTTGACATGATCCCATCACATCAGAGAATGTGGAATGTAGCCCCAAAGAACCAGGCTTCTCCGGTCCATTTCTCCTCCAGTCCATTCTTCAAACATCAGGCTTTTCTGGACCCTTCTTCCCCACTTCCCCAAGCATTGCACTTCTTTGGTCCCTGTTTCCTCCCGTTACCAAGAAACATCGGACCTCTAGAAATTCCTTTCTCCCTCTCGCCCCCACAAGCATATGGCTTCTCTGATCCCTCTCTCCTCTCACCCCACAAGCATTAGGTTTCTCAGGTACCTTTCACCATCCACCAACCAGACGCATGAGGCTTGTCCAATCTCTTGCTCTTTCTTACATCAGACTCCACTGCAGATGCATCAAGCTTCTGTGATCCCTTTGTTCTCCTTGCCTCCAAGTATCAGGTTTCTGTGGACTCTTTATCCCTTCACCCACAAGTATCCATCCACTCTGATCCCTTTTTCTACGCACCCTATGCATCCCACAAGTATCAGGCTTCTCAACACACACACACACACACACACACACACACTGCTCTTCCATGCTTGGTTGTGATGATGGCATTGGAGGAATTAAGTTTTCAGTGCTGGTCAGAGTGGAAATTGTCCACGGTGCTGTAGTAGTAGTTTTTAATGTGCTACATACATCTTGACTTGATGTCCACGTCACCAATTCCATAATACCCTTTATCCACCCCACAATCACTGATGTGATCATCAGTGACGTCATGTGTGACACCATCAGTGAAGGGAGAGAGTTAATGTTGTGTGTCACCTTAACTTTGACGTTTCCAGACTTTTTTTTTATATAAAGGGTTTGCTTACAAACCTTAACTTCACTTTAATGAAGGTTTTTTTTTTTTTTTTTTCAATTGAATTTCTGTGGTTTTATCCTATGGACCATTATATAGCAATTTATCACAAGGATTCTTTCATATATTTCACTATGAAGTTGTTGATTGAGACCTCGTAAAGAACGTGTGTGTGTGTGTGTGTGTGTGTGTGTGTGTGTGTGTGTGTGTGTGTGTGTGTGTGTGTGTGTGTGTGTGTGTGTGTGTGTGTGTGTGTGTGTGTGTGTGTGTGTGTGTGTACAACAGAAACCGTGTAAAAGCTCCGGGTGGTTTAGCAAATAATACTATTAAAGCATAATATGTGATGTGATAAAAGGAGCTAACACCGGACAATGGGGAATAAAGGGTTAAGCAGTAACCGTATGAGGATAACTGGGGGTAACAAGAGGGGAAAATAACAGGGACAGAATGGTGTGATATAAAATCACTGAGTCCCCATAACCCCGGCTAAGCCCGGTGGGGAGTAGCTCCTACTCACGATAAGACACCGTCTTGATCCCCCTCCTTCCAGCTGCTTCCCTGACGCTGCCAGAAGCGTCTCCCGTTTGGCCTCCAGTGGTGTAGCAGATCCTCTCAGACAGCAGCAGAACAAGGTAAGGATCAAATGAACAGCTCCAGCAAAAAAGGGGTAAAAATCAACTTTATTAGACTACATAAAAAAACAAAGAAACAAACAGTGCTAGCTACTCTCCCACGCATTTCACGCCCACTGTGGCGCTTTCTCAAGGAGATCTGCACAACTCCTTGAGAAAGCGCCATAGTGGGCGTGGGAGAATAGCTAGCACTGTTTGTTTCTTTGTTTTTTATGTAGTCTAATAAAGATGATTTTTTACCCCTTTTTTTGCTGGTGAGCACCTTACCTTTTTTCCTGGAGCTGTTGTTCTTGTGATCCTTACCTTGTTCGGCTCTGTGTATGCGCTATTACAAGATCTAGCGATGGACATGTTTTAAAATTGTATCAAATGGATACAACCAATTTTATGCTCAAACTTTCCACAAAAATTCACCTTGCCAATCCGACCGGAAATCCCACATTTCAGACGGATTCGTAAATTTGAGAGTTAGGCCGCGCGTATAGTGCTGGCGACGTGACCGATGACGTCGCCACCAGTGAAAGTTGTAATTTGATTTGAAGTGACTGTCGCCAGCGATGTCACGAAAAGGGGCGGGCTGCAGTCTCTGGTTTAGAGAGTCACATGTGGCGACTGTCTCTAAAAAATCAAATAGCCCCGGCTTTCAAATTATCAGACGCTCCGTCGTTTCGTTGCTCTGTCGCGGGCACTATAAGCGCAGCCTTAACAACTGAAAGGACATATTTGAAAACGAGAGAACTCTCTGGTAAAACATTTTAGAAATAAATAAAAGAAGGGTTACAATGGAAGTCTCGTTCCCAAAAAAATATCTATCACTTAGGAGCCAGGCAGAGTTTTTTTTATTTTTTAAATATCTCCCCAATAAGGAGAACTGAATGTTTCTAGTTGCTCTGAAGTGGCATTAACTCTCTCTTATAAACATTTGTAAAGTATTCCTCTCCTAACTTCCCCTCACAATGTTATCACTTCCCTTTTTATTGCACTTCTGTACAGCAACAAAAACAGATGGTCAGCACTTTAATTTTCCCCATCTCTCTATCTATCTATCTCTCTCTCTCTGCCCAGGAAAAGGAAGCCCTGTAAAAATGGCCTGCTTCTCTAAGCACTATAAAAATAATGAAATACCCAGCACAACCAGCGGAGTGAAGTTAAACATGTGGCATGTGGTTGTATACATGACTTCAGGGAGGGAAAGCCAGTGTACAGTTGCTAACCATCCCTTGGGTAGTCTGCATACTACAAACAAAACAGTGATTGATGTGATTGTCCTTTATCTGGGCACTTGTCTATTGATTGCAATGGATTAGAGCCTGTTGAGTGCAGATTAGCAGCTAGAAATATTAGGGCTTCGATATTTTCTGGGGTGGTGGGAGGGGTTTCAGTGAAACAAATCCAATTATACTGAGAATTGCTCTATACCAGGGGTGGGCAACTTCAGTTCTCAAGGGCCACCAACAGGTCAGGTTTTCAGGATATCCCTGCTTCAGCATAAGTGGCTCAATCAATGGGTCAGTAGAAGACTGAGCCACCTGTGCTGAAGCAGGGGTGTCCTGAAAACCTGACCTGTTGGTGGCTCTTAAGGACTGGAGTTGCTCACGCCTGCTCGATATGGTGGCATGCAGGGTTTCCAAGGAGGGACAGAAAAATGTTTTGCATGTATCCTTTTAAATTAGATATGTTTACCTGTGATTCTGAACTTTATTTGGGGTATCGGCCACTATAAGCCTTGGTGTTTTCCTCATGTAACCATATTAGAGAACATTTGAATATGCTATATTGATCACATATCAGAATGTGTGTACTTGTAAAAGTAAAATGTTCAATTCTACACAGACTATAAATGAGGTCTGTTTTAATGCATATCTCTAAATAGCAGAATATGCCATCCATGTCGGCACTAATGCTTTACTGATCATTTCATCTACATTTTGAAACTTAAGCGAAGTCACACTTACGATTTGGATATAAACACAATTTCTCATTGCTTCTGGCCAAAAGATAATCACTGTCCTATATGAAGCCTTTGAAATAGGAATATCTTTGTCAGCGTAACTTGTTCTCTAGGACTGATTCCTTGAGAAATAACATCTCATCAGACTGTTGATTTTTTAGCTTCCTTTACCTCATAAAAGGTATACTGTACCAGTGTGCTATGTACAACAAAAATGGCTTCAGTAGGCGTTCTATCTTTCAGATAACTGATAAAACCAACACCACTAAGATTTCTGCCTTCAGTTCGTTTGTTTGTGTGGTACTAGCACTGCATGCAATAGTGTGCATACAAGTACGGCCGCATCCTTGGTGAGTGCCACCAAAATGCTGTGCCTCTGAGGCAGGCCATAGAGCTCGCGCGATTTACCAGAAGACAAATACATTTGTTTCTGACGGCCGGGTCACCGTGAGCGGTTCGCCCAATGAGTGCAAGCCAGCTCCGTGACGTCACGGCCACACCTCCCCATCGCGTCTACCCCATGGCCACAAATCTCTCCAGCTACCGGCACGTGTGACGCCACGCGCATGCGCTCACCATGGATGTGTTTTCCCATATAGAACTGCTATGTAATAATGGCAGGGATACGTTTAGTAACATAGTCCATGTTGTAACTGAAAACAAAGGAAAACTTTTTCCAACATGTTAAAAAAAAAAAAAGTGACTTAAAAATACTAATAGTTTACTCTTTATAACAAATATATATTTTAAAATCTAGTTACAGTTGATTACGCATATCCCTGATCCCAACAGCTCAGTCTAATTTTTGGAAATATGGTGATTTAACCTCTTGTTAAAGGAATAAAAATGGAACCTATAACTCCTCCCAATGTTTGTAATCTTTTTAGTACTACAAATGGATGCATATTATCACATGCTGCAAGTGCTCAAATGTAGAAAAGAAATCCGAGTGGTTGTGCACTGCCTGTCCAGTACATGCTTCCAGGAACACTCGCGGACGTTTCTCTTCACAAGCTAACCACGTGCACATCCTGTGGCTGTGGTACTGTGCCAGGCAGATAGCAGCGTTTCCTGTGGGCTCCCTGTTATGCTTTTTGCCGAACAATGCTAAACAGTGAAACGTTTTCAGGGGAAACTGTTAAGGACCTGGAACGCATGCTGGGGAATTTATTGTTTCCATTTCAGATGGAACAAATCACCTGATTTTGGCCCATAGCAAGATCTGCTTGTTGAAAACGTTCTCTTTATTCATTTATCTTGTTCATAATCAGATAGATAACCTCCCCCACTCCTCAACAAAATGTCTGTAAAAGGCTATTTATTTATAAAATGTTTTACCAGAAAGTAATACTTTGGTAACTCTCAATCTTTTTCAAGTATTTCCTGGACACGGAGTTATGAAGACAAATAATACATGGTTACAAATACATAGTTACATTATGTGAACAGGATTAATCATTTTATCAAGTTAATCATCTTCCACTGACACAAAGCTCTATAGGATGAAAGGAAAAGCTCACATTATATTGAGAGCCCCAAAAGGTTGGCTGTATAAACCCAATATCAGAGAGGCTTTTACATTTATATACAAGACATTGCATGCACATGTAACGGTGTTTCCCCCACCCGATGGGTGATTCGTCCATTACTGCGTGTGTGGTGCGTGCTACCTGTTGGTAAGCAGGAGGTGTAAGTCATCCGCTGATTGTTTGTGGGGACACAGGACAGGTTTCTGGGGTACATACCCGACATAGATATCTAGTGGTACAGCGCCTCCATCTGCCGCAGACTCCAGATGTATGGAGGTGATCTCCTATGATAGAAATAATCCCTCTCTTTCCTCAGTAAGATCACACACCAGGCAGGAGGTATATGAAACAGGAACGGTTTATTCTGTCAGCCCTCGGTCACGGGAGACTTCTGCCCAATGCAGTCTCTGGCTCGGATATCCATCTGTAGGATGGTCCCTGGACCTGTACTACAGGTCAAGGGCCCCCGCAGCAGTCCTAGCTCTGCCCTACCCCTCTAGCAGAGGCAGGGGAAAGGTACACACTCGCTCACTCTCCACCGAGGGGAAGAGGAACAGGGAAGGCCCAATGTTCAGGCAACCTGTTGTGTGACCTGCCTCAAGTGGGGAGAGACACTAACTCCAATTTGGGTGGCAACCCACTTAAGTACAGCCAGGAGGAAGGCACCAGGTCTGACCCATGATTGGGCAACCCAGGCCTGGTTCCACCTCCTCCCCTGTCACTCAAGAGCACTGCAGGGAGTGGGGAAAACGCCATAAGTACTGGCAGGCCTGCTCTTACCAGGAATTACTGCGAGTGAGGGCAGACTGGTAGCCAGAACCAGTCCTGGCTATACACAGTTATAAATAATATATATTATAGGCGTATGTTAGGCTGCGTCCATAGACACTTCGCCCATGTGGAGGCGCGCGGAGGCTGAGGGAAAGCGGGTGCTTTCCCTGGCTATGGTGCGCGCGCCATCTGTGGGTGTGTCTAGGGGCGTGCCAATGACATCACGGAGCTGGTTCGCCCTCATTGGGCGAACCGCTCACGTGACCAGCCTGTCGCACCAAGAAATCAGTTTTAACTGATTTCTTGTTCAACGTGCGCCCCTCCCGCTTGTGCCCGCACGAGGTATAGACGCGATCACTGCCTTTAGGCAGTCTGATCGCTCAGCGTGCGGACGCGTCCATGCGGTTTTCCATACCATGGACGCAGCCTAACAGTTACAGACCAGATTAAAATGAGACCGCTTTAGGGCTGTTTATATAGTGCCGGGTGCGCGCTACGCTGTGCGCGCGCGGAATTTTAGTTGGCTGACGTTAGTCAGCCTTTCTTTAATGGCGCACGCCAGGGAGAGGGGAGCCGACAGACAGTGGCGAAGACGGGGAAATTCATCTTTTCGCGCCACTACTGGCGCTGTGTGTCTACACAAATTTAATAAATATTTTATTTTTATCAATGTGTTTTTTTTAATAAATTACACACGCACACAAACACTGTACCTTCACAGCTTCTATAGTATACATACAAAAAGCATGCGGCACGTGCACGCGCGTTCGCATAGGCACGCATGGCCGCATGCTGTATAGAACGGCCCTAGGTTTTGAAAGAACTTAGACTGGTGGCAGAAGTGAGGGTCTCCGGTAGATTGTTCCAGTTGTGGGGTGCACGGTAAGAGGAGGAGCGGCCGGATACTTTGTTGAACCTTGGGACCATGAACAGTCTTTTGGCGTCAGATCACAGATACGTGCTGCATGTGGTAGGGGTGAGGATTTCTCTACAGATAATTATAATGTTCTCGCATGTGTGGTGTTGGAACCTCAAGGAGTCACACCCATGACCACCACTGCCTCTAATAAAAGGTAGATAATATTTATTTTTTACAGACCTACTTGGGATGTTTCATTTAATAATGTTTTATAGTTCTCTTTAAAATGAACACGTGGTAGTTAGTGGAGTCAAACTTTTAAAATGAGATGTCCTATCAGTGCTGCATAATATGCATTGGTTTGTTGGAAAACAATGTGCGCTGGAAATAAACTCTTGGATTTATGCTCACTTTTGTCTCTCGCGTGCTTTCTCTCCCTTATTATTATTATTATTATTATTATTATTATTTTATATTTCTCAAAACAGAATTAGGTGAGCTCAGACCTACCTCGATAACAAAATGCATTAGTAACACTATACAAATACCTTAGGAGGGCTGTAGGTAAAGGGAATTGGTCTTACATTATGGAAAACAAATACAAAACCCTGTGCTTCAATAATGGAACATGTAAAATATGGGAAACTAGCTGGAAGTACCCAGCGTTGCTCGGGAATTCTAAGAAACCAACCTCCTCCCTCCCCTGCTTCTCTCTCCCTCCCCTGCTTCTCTCGCCCTCCCCTCCTTCTCTCTCCCTCCCATCACTTTCCTTTTAATAGCTTCTGATGACCCAATTCTTTCCGCCTCTCTCCAGCATTCTTACTTTCTCCTCACGTGCCAACTGACTTCCTCTTTCTTTCTGCCTCTGCTTTCTGTGTAAACTTTTTATATGTCCCAGCTTCTGCACAGGTGGCTTAGAGGCCCAGTCTTCGGCTGAGCCTCTGATTGAACCACCTGTGCTGAAGCTGGGACATCCTGAAAACCTGACCTGTTGGGGCAAGGGGGAAGGCCTGAGGACTGGAGCTAAGCACACCTGTCTTAAAACCAAAAATCATTTTTTCCATTATTAGCACCTTTATCTTTATCTAGTGTGCATAAAATATGTACTTGTTACTGGAAATAAGATCACGGTGTACTTGTCCTTGTATTTTGTATTCTCTGTGCCTTACGTTTGTTTACACGCTAAAGAGATGTTTCATGGGTGATGCTATAAGATGTAAAAATAATAGTATGTTGAAAATACCCTGTGCTAGTTTAGTATGATAATTTATTTGGATTTGGTTACTATTTAAAGAGACTAGCTATGCACTTTTTTTTTTGTATTATTTTTTTTAATTTAAATACAGTATTGAAGCAGGGGGGTCTCGAGCTGAAGCCCATAACTTTCAGCCCTGGGGACCCCCTGCTTCCAGAGGTACTTACCTCCGTAGTGGGTGACGGTAGCCACTCCAGGGTTCACATTATGGCTGATTTTCAAAGCTGCTGCGGGCCAATAGAAAGCTGTGAAGTCATCCGGTGCGGCTTCCTATTGGCCTACATGACACTAGCTTTAAACTGCAGAGAGATACTTACCTCCAAAAAGGGGGTACCGGTATCCCAGGAAGCAGGGGGTCCCCCTAGCTGAAATTAATGGGGTTCAGTTCCGTAGACACCCCTGCTTCAATCCTGTAATTAACAAAAGGACACGGATTGCTCGTTAATGTATGTACAGTATAGTCTCGGTTATCCGACTTTCAATTAACCAACACTCAGTTTTATCCGACATCTGCAGCGCCCCCCATTTTTTTTGCTTACCGGCGGCGGAAGAGAAGACCATGGGAGTGGAGCGGCACAGGAGGAAGACAGCTGGTGGCGGGAGAAGAGGACCATGAGACCATGTGCAAAGAGCAGGAGCAGAATGGCCGGAGAGGATCGCGCTATAACAGCGGAAGACTCCGGAAGTCCAGTGTCTTCCGCTGTTACAACGCACTCCTCCCCGACCGTTCTCCTGTGCCATCCTGCTCTTCACATGGTCTTCTACCGCTTCCGCCGGCCGCTGTCTTAACGCCTTTCCTCCGCTGGCATGGTCCTCTTCTCCCGCTGCCAGCTGTCTCCCTCCTGTGCAACTCCGCTCCCATGGTCTTCAGTCCTCTACTGCCACCGGCAAGCCTGGTAAGTGAGAAGAAAGGGGGGTGGGGGGTTGCGCTCAGATGTCGGATTATGCTTTCTGTATTATCCGTCATTTTCATTTATCCAACACTATCGGTTCCGTTTTAGGTCGGATAATCGGGACTCTACTATACAGCTCAACCCCCTTATAACGCTGTACTTGGGGTCCAAAGAATCCACATCGCGCTATAAGCGGATCGCGTTAGAAATAATGTACAATTGTATGCATTGTACAATACATTATTTAAAGTACCAATAATCGTGTTGTAAAGTATTCATAAATAGAAAAGCTGAAAGCCACGCTTGTAACGCATTAGAAGCAGATTTGCGTTGTAACGGATCGCGTTATAACGGGGTTGAGCTTTATTTTGTTCTTTCTGTGTATTTTGCATAGTACTGCTCTTCTCTTTCAGCTATATAAGGCTCAGAATTGAAAACAAAACATTCTATTGAAAAGCCAGAAACAAAGGCCCATATTTATAAAGCCATGATTTGCCATGAGACACCTTATTTATTATTTATTTATTTATTTATAAAATATTTTACCAGGAAGTAATACATTGAGAGTTACCTCTCGTTTTCAAGTATGTCCTGGGCACAGAGTAAAACAAATAGTACATGGTTACAAGTACAGTTACATAAATGAACAGGGTATACATTATATACAAGACATTGCGTGCACAGTTAAAGAAAATATATATTATGAGCGTATGAAACAGTTACAGACCAGGTTAAAATGTGAGACAGCCTTAGATTTGAGAGAACTTAAACTGGTGGTGGATGTGAGAGTCTCTGGTAGGTTGTTCCAGTTTTGGGGTGCACGGAAGGAGAAGGAGGAACTATTCCGTCAAGTGTTTTTTTCCCTTGAAATGTGTCCCTAGGTGGAGACTTTCTTAGAAGTCTTTGCAAACCATGATTGGTTTAATTTAAGACATTTTGATGAAGGCCATTCTAACTACAGTATTATTATTTTACAAATGTATATTACTGGTACAAAAATATAGTAATGTAGTACCCCAGTGGGATTCTAACGAATCCTAAAGGGTTAATCCTGGTAATGGCCCTTAAACAAATGTTGCAGTTGGTCTATGATTATGTTGCAGTGATTAAGGCAGTTGTTTAACCGCACCCACCTTCTAGAAGGTGCTTAGGATGTCACTAGGTAAAGATACTTTGTAGAACTTAACCCTTCCCCTAGTAGTCATAGTGACTAGTGATGTCACTATGGGGGATGGAAGATTCCAGATCAGATCCCAGGAGGAACTACAGGGGGGATCTCACCTGTAGATACAGTTTATATTAATTAACTAGGAAAGGAACCACTTTGTGACGTTTCCCTCACTGGAATACAACAATCAGTTTCAGGGTCCCTCTATATATGGCCTTTGAATGTGTCCTACCCACAAGGGGATGGCAAGGCACTCCATCATGGGTTCCTTACTGATCGGTTCATTTGTGTATCACCTCATAGCTGCCAGAAGGGATAGGTTCCTATCTGTCCTCAAACTAGGGGAGTACAAGCTATGTTGGGGGGGGGGGGGAGGATAAGGTGTGCTGCCTCAAACTTGAGGGCACCCTGCCAACGGGTCCCAATTTAGGTGAGAGCAGCCACATTCGTAAAGGCGAGTGCATTGCCTTGCAGTGATAACAAGGGAAAGACTTGTGCCTCTTTGGGGAATGCTGCAGGAGCATCCCTAAAGAAGAAGTTGTTGTATTGGACTGTTCAAATAAAGTTCGTACCCAAGGACCCAGAAAAGCAACATTTTGAACTCTAAATCTAAAAGCAACATTTTCAAGCGGAAATCTCCCCCTCTCTGCCCCCCACCCCACTCATTAGACATAATCCAAACAAGGGAGGGGGGGGGGAGTGTTTTCTAGAGCTGAACTGTGCTCTATTGAGCGATGGGAACCCTCGGTACCCCAGACACTTACCATTTTAGTTGCTAGTGTTTCGGCTCTAATTAGGGAATTCAAATAGCTGCCAAATCCCGCGGGCCAGCAGGAAGCAGGAGGAATAACATTGGGGCTTCCTACGCGACTGTTGGTGCCATGATAAAAAAAATCCAGGTAGTAAAACTGGCAACTAAAATGGTAAGTGTCTCCAGATCCAGGGGGGAGGGGAACAGAGTTAGAAATAGCACGGTTCCGCTTCGAACTGCATTTAATTAATAGTTATATGCTATTAATTGCGTGACACTCTATTTATAGTTAACAGCAGCGTCCTACAAAGTGATGACTAGGTTTTTTTTTTGTGGCTGCATTTTAATACGTGCTTTTAGCTACCTCGATCTTAATAGGGTGTTTAAATAGAATCACATTACTATAATCTAATGGCAAAAATGTATACATCATAGAACTTATGCCAGCCCAATACTTTGATAAATGAGGACAGAAATAATCCCTTTGTGCGGCACTAAAGAGACACCCTAGGTAAAATATTAAATCTTTATTGAAATTAATTAAAAATATAACTGTTTGGGCACCACAACAAATAGATACAAAACGAATAAAAACAATTAAAAGAACCGAAGGGGTGTGGGTAAGTGTCGCTAATTATACTAGTGATACAGTGGCTTATAATATATCTGATAACTAGATATTATGTACACTTAATATTTTAGATGGTTGTAATCCGTGTGGCCATCTAGTGTCCTGAGATGACAGGATATAATACCTGATATCTGGTACTTGAGTCAAGCTTGTTGATTCGTAATGTAAGGAGAAACCCTGTGAAGGGACACCTAACCACCAAACTGCTAACAATTGTACATTCCAACCACAATCAGTTCGTATGATTTAATATTTTACCTAGGGTGTCTCTTTAGTGCCACACAAAGGGATTCTTTCTGTCCTACAGTAGTTTATCAATTGTCCCCACTTCCCTGTGAGCACCGCCCTCCCCACACTGTTTGGCTATTATTATTATTCCCTCCTGGTGTAGAGCAGTCTTCTTCCAACGTTTTATACAAACGCAGCTACTTTCTGTATATATAGCACAATACTTTACTTTATCAGAATAGCCATACTGGGTTTCCCATTACATAGTACATGTATCCGCACCTTTACTCTGTCAAGTCCAAGTTCTGCCTCAAAGGTTTATGATGAGTTATTGCACGTAAACCAACACTACTGTTAACTTTTACCTTTTTTTTATTTTTTTTATTATTCATGCAAGTTAGGTGAGTAGTTTCGCTACGGATAGCTGAAACCACTAATGTTCCTAGGAAGCTTGTTTCACTGGGGATTAATTATAAACAGATGACAATATGCCCAGCTGAAAGATTTGTTGCAGAGATGTTTAAGAAAAACCCGGAACATAATAGTAATACTGATTTCTATATAAACTGTACGTTGTCAACATTTTGGAGTCTTTCCTAACCATGTTCTCTCCCCACACTGGGTAATACGTGGGAGGTGCAATGACTAAATTATAATGTTAGGAACTGCCAGGGCCACTACTTTAAAGGTGGTTAACTTGTTTTTATGTTCACGACAACAATTGTGATGATGGTTTTAGTGGGCATAGTCTTTAGAGGTGTGTAGTCCAATGAACCAGGAAAAAATAAAGAGCTGATCAGTATAATTGGCTTCATTAGAAAGATTCAATCACCTTAAAGTAACACTATCATTGTCACGTACAGCACACATATATAATATACTACTAATAATAGTTTGTTCTTGTATAGCGCTGCTAATTTTACGTAGCGCTTTACAGAGACATTTTGCAGGCACAGGTCCCTGCCCCGTGGAACTTACAATCTATGTTTTTGGTGCCTGAGGCACAGGGAGATAAAGTGACTTGCCCAAGGTCACAAGGAATTGATGTGAAAAGGTACCCGGGCGCTATCTCTGTAAGGCTTGTTACAAGTGTGGAGGTGTAGAAAAAAAGGGGGGGTAAGATACTGCCTGTGAATAGTGTTCGTTTGATGTCCTCCTGTGACTCGGAACCCCAGCAGGATCTATCCAGGACCCTTATTGGCAATGAATACAGAAAAGAATGGGGGAGCACAGTTATAGGAAACGGGCAGTGTAAAATCTCTAGTGATTGATACGGATAGCGTGGTTAGCACATCTATTACAATGATGGTTCACGAATCAAAGGTATACATACAATAATGTGTATGTGTGGGTGGAAGAATAAAATAATATATAACTTACACGGCCTTGTGTAAGTTTAGTCACATCAAGGTTTCTTTGGGTTTCCCGTCTCCTCGGAATGGTAAGTTCTTCTACGATTTGGGATCCTCTTCTTGGTGTGTATTCAGCTTTCTTCGTTCATTTGGTATACCCCTCCAGGGGGATTTCCTCATGTAAACAAAAAGAGGGTAAGGTTAAGTAACATGCACATAAGCGACAATGTGGGGAAGGATAGTGAAGTATTAGACCATTAAATGATATAATCAACCACTCACACGGGCTAATGTGAGTCTTCTCCTATCTTGGTATCTTGTTGTTGCCCGTTAGGGGTAACTATCAAATGGTAGCTGATGGTAATGAGGGGGGGGGAAATAACACAATACTCACACGGGCCAGTGTGAGTGCACACTCCTAGTGGTTTCTTGAAACTTTAGTTCTTGGTCTTTTAGGTTCCCCTGCTTCAAACTCAGTGCCAGTCAGTGTCTTTACTCGCTGAGCCGCTCCTCACAACTATGAGCACGTGACCTACATGTGGGACAAGGTTAATACACAGCTCTCTAGCTGACCCACTTTACGCAAAGGTTCCTCAAATGAACAATATCTCCCCTGAATCCGTCCCAATATCCTATCTGTCAGGGACAGCACATTTGAGAGCATGTGACTTATGTATGCAATTATGGTTAATACACACAGCTAAACTAGCCAACTCGCCTTTCTCCTTCGCAAGGTACTTCAAATGAGTTCATATTTACCCATGCTCGTTTGCAATCTATCTGTCCGCTGCCACCACCAAAAAAGTATCAGATATATGTTATTTGCAAAGTCTAATGGTCCCTTTTTACGAAGACAAAACTATGTACTTAAAACACACCTGTTACAGCAAAATGTGTCTCAAAATGTACTTTACCCTCTACAGAGTGTGCAACAGTTTAAATCTGAGCTCAAAGTATTACTATTAATATTTAATTTAATATTAAATATTTAATATTTAAAATATATAGTGCTTGGCTTACAGAAAGATTATTACAAGAACATACAGTTGCAATAAATGCAGACTGTTTCATCAAAATAAAAGAAACAAAGAATCTAAGTTATGTTATGATCTAACATTGATCAGATCTTTTCCCAACGGGTCTTGAGTTGGACTTGGGATTTCACGTGCTCCAACATGGACATTTGGTTGAAATCTAATTGTCTATTTACACATGCCAACTTTTACAATATGCCCAAACCTTCTGCATCGAAACATACACACACACACAACCCACTCCTTTCCACCAACAATCAGCCACAACCGTTTTTATAATTTAAGAAGGAAAAAAGTCTTTGGACTTTAAAAGTTGGCTGAATATAGAAACACGCTCCTAACTTTATTTCTATAATACTTGGAATAACGTGATTCCTATCAGGTTCAGGTGAGTTTGCCAAATGTAACGAGACTCATTTTGACCGACTTGCTCCAAAATCTTAGTGGATATGGGTCCCTTGTCATCTCCTAGGTATGAAGGGTTTAGCCTTATTGCATCCGTCTCATTGCAACTGTTACGAGTATCTATTAGGCCTCGGTCATGTTGCCTGCTTGCTGGCGGAAGCGTGCTAACGCGCGCTCCCGCTCAGCACTGAGCCCCTACAGTCGCAATTAGAGCGGCTTTAGTAGGGGCTCACCTACGCTTCCGCGTGTTTGTGGAAGCGCAGGTCTTAGGGGAATTTAAAATTCCCCCGCTTACTGGCACGACAGGCCGGTCACGTGAGCGGTTCGCCCAATGAGGGCGAACCAGCTCCGTGACGTCACTGGCCCGCCCCCGTCCAGTGACGTGCCCGACCCCGGCCCGCCCCCTTACGGCGAGCAGGACAAGCAACCGCAAGGTCAGGGAAAGCACCCGCTTTCCCTGAGCCTCAGCACGCCAGTGGTAAGCATGTCCGAGGCCTTAGTTATTCTTCAGAATAGGTGTTGGGCCCATGATATCTTCATATTTAATACATTTACTCTTTTTGGAATACCTTCTTAGGCACGCCCCCTGACCTCTTCAAATAATGTCTGTGAAGGTGCATTTAAAAGCGCCTTTTTTATTCTAGTGTAGGGGAAGCCATATTTCAATCCCTTCTGGCAAAAACAGATGCCCTTATCCCTTGATTATATCAGTTCTATAAACGTCCCTGGTCATGGGTTTATCTGGCCATAACAGCAATTCTTGTATTTGTAATACAATTGTCACCAACATTAACCCCTTGTGTCTGATTAAAATACCCAATATCTTCTGCCATTTTTATTGATATATATTGTTTTCCTTTGAGAAAATAATGGTTTCCTTTTCATTGTCCTACTGAATTTATGCTTTTATGAGCTACTTCTGTTTACCTAGTTGAGTAATGATGGCATCATTACTCAGTCATATATTTGGTAAAGATAGCCTAAGTATTTGTTTACCACTGAAACATTAAGCTTAACACAAATATTTTAAATACTTCCTGCACACGTGTCCAATTTTGTTTTTCATTTACCATTTTAAAGATGTCAGTCACCTACATTTAGAGGGGCAATGCCTCCAAGGACTGAACTAGTTCCAGTGATTAATACGCTATTTTCTGTAAATCTGACACCTATTAATATTTGTCAAAATTGGACTTGGGAGGGGGTTGATATCCTCTGGCTACTCCCTTTTTGTGTCATGTCATGTCACTGATGGTATGTATGTATACTGTATATGTGTGCTTTACAAGAGAGACAATACAGTACAGGGAGTTATAATAATACAATAAGTGTAGCAAATAAAATCAGACCATAGGAAAGGAAATCCCTGCCACGGAGAGCTTACAATATATGTACAGCCAGAGTCCCCCTCCTCGCCTTCCCTTAACTTTATTGGCTCTCTGAGGGCAGGGTGGGCCAAGGTGAAAGGAAACACTTGGTTGATAAATACATTTCTTAGGAAGCTTCTGGATGGAAAAGTAACTGGCGACCATGTGCGATTGCACCTTTAATCGAACATTCATACCACTGCCATTAGTTCACTTTGCTCTATAGGGGAACTGTCTTGTTAAGTATCTATTTGTCAGTTTAAGTGTGTACCACTGCCAAGATTATACTAGAAAATCCCATTATACAGCATACATTAGAGAGACTTGGTACTCCCAAACAGACTTCCTTTTGCAGGCTTGCATTGTGATATAGAAATATTTATCAGGACAGAACATATACTGCTACAACACACTCCAGTTTGTAACTTTCCTTTTGATTTTTTTAGCTCGGCGTATGATACCAAGACGAGACAAAAGGTGGCAGTGAAAAAGCTGTCCAGGCCATTCCAGTCACTTGTTCATGCACGAAGAACTTACAGGGAACTGCGGCTGCTCAAGCACATGAAGCATGAAAACGTAAGCAACGAACTACTCCCGTTCAGGAGAGCGATCATAAACATGTAAATGTATGTTAAAGGAGCAATTCATGCTCTTCAAAAAAAATATTGTTTGAAGCAGGGGGTCTCTGGAGCCGAACCCCGTTAATTTCAGCTTGGGGAACCCCTGCTTCCAGAGTTATAGACCTCCAAAGGGAGTGCCGGTATTTCGGCAAAGTTTTTTAAAGCTCCCTAATCACACCGGCCAATAGGAAGTCGCACCTGAGGACCTCACGGCTTCCTATTGGCCCACAGGGCGCGGAACCTTATCAAACTCCGCCATTATGTGAACCCTGCTAGCGGAGCGGCTACCGATAACCCCCCCTACGGAGGTCTGGGTCTTCAGGACACAGGTGGTCCCCGGAGCTGAAATTGAGGTTTCGCTCTGGAGACCCCCTGCTTCAATTCTGTTAAAAATGTAAACATATCGCAAAAAAAATACATAAACAATTGAATGCTTCGATTTGCCTCTTTAACAACCAGCAGTGAAGGTTTGGAGTAAGGACATTGAAAGCTGCCTCTTCTGTAATGAATGGGCTATGTATTTGGGACAGAATGTATTTTTAATCCAGCAATCTATGTTCTTGGCAGTGGTAGATGAATAGCTGAATCTGTCCCATGGTAACATGCCAGTAAATTTGTTATTAAGCAATGTCCGTGTAATTGGCTTCATTAGAAAGATTGTCATCCTTAAAGTGATTAAAAAAAAAAAAAAAAATATTCATGTCCTGTGAAAAATGTATTTATCTTAATTGGGTGCGATGATGATGATTAAAGTGGCAAACTGTTCGGCTAATGCCATCATACAAGGCATTACTTTTTGAGAAATCTATGAATAAAATGAAAGAAGCGCAGAAAATCACCACAGTGTTTTACTGTACACATGTAACTTTCAGCAAACTCAAGACTGTTTGTTTGAAGATCTTGTGATATTGTAAATAACTGGTGTTCTCCATCACTGTTTCGCTTCGGCAGTCTGTGCATTAACAGATGTTTCTGTCTCGTAGGTTATAGGTTTGCTGGATGTGTTTACTCCATCTACCTCAATTGAAAACTTTCATGAAGTGTAAGTATTGGTTTGACACAAGCGAATGGCATTGTGGGCAACAATGTAACAGTACGATACATTTATTCTAGTAAATGTTGGTAATATGGAGAAATTCGTTTGTGGTAGTGAGGGCATATTTAGCTTGGTCCTAAATATTTTTTGTTTTTGAAGAAATATGAATATAACAATTTGTGGGGGGGAAGACTTCAAAGTAGCTGCCCTGTAACATTCTAACCACTGCTTTATAGCTCGGCGACTTTGGAAATGCCTTTCTTCTGTGTGGTGTGATCACCTACCAACCGCATTTTGAATCGTTGTATATTCTGTCATTTATGTGGTGCTCTTCGAAGTTGCGTTTGGCCTAAATTTAGTCTAAACAAGTCCTACCAATAGTAGAGAGGTTGTTACATGGTAAAGTAGTTGCAGTTTATTGCAATTTCCCTATATTTTGGGAATAAGGACTGCTACTTTTAGGGGTTAATTTATTGTTTCACCTGGGAAGGTTTTATTGCTATTTCTTATTCAAATAAAAGGTTGTGAAGAAAATGGATGTATTTATTTATTTATAGCATTTACATATGCCAGCAGTGTCCTTAAGGGCATTGTTGTTCAAACTTGTGGTAAAAAATGTAAAGTCCTATAATTAAAAAAAGAATATGTATATTTATTTGAAAAAAAAAATGTTTTATATACATTAGTTGAACATTGCGCTTGTTAAAAGTTCACTAAAGATGTCCATGTATATAAATTGATTAGGGCAGTTTTTCTGAAACACATATTGCAAACTGTAGGGCTATCATGTAATTAATATACAAGGAAGAGAACTGACGGCATAAATGCATCTTTAGCATTTATTAAACGAGGTCTGTTTTGATGTTGCTAAGAAAGAGAAAAGATCCCCGTTATATCATGAACACAACCTTAATGAAGTTGATCACATTTACTGGAAAGAGGTGGTGTTAGCCACCTCCACTCATAGAGAAAATGTTTATTTACAATTTAGGACATGAAGGAAAATTATTTTTAAATCAAACTCTCGTAGTACTCACTGTTAAGATTCCCAGTAGTGAATAGTTCCTGCCAATGGTATAATAATTACACGCTCATAAATTTGATATAGCGCCTCAGCTTATCATTGGGTATTCTCCTAGAAATACATTGGATAACTGTGTCCAAAAATCAAGTGCAGAAATGTACAGTGGCGTGATAGTGAAAACATTTAAAGTTCAGTTTAATAACCTCTCGTTTATAGCAAAGTTCTGTACATAAACAACAAAACAGGTAGCGCTAACCGCAATGTGTGTGGTGTAGTAACTATTACCTTATATATTAAATAAAACTATACATAAGGGGCTGCCTAGGACACAAAGCCTGACCCCCTGGTCAGGAAAACAGTATGGACAGGGAATAGTTCCGTGGGCGCCTATAAAATTTTACCACTATAAAGGATATACGAAAACCAAGCCTGTTGGTTGTGAAGATTGTTGATCCTCACGGTGGGCTTGAAAACAAAGAGAAAGCACAACACATAGCGTAATACTGTTAAAACATTAAACAAACAACATATAAGACAACATATAACAGCTGAATACTGAAATGGTATTTTTAGGACAATAAAATCATTTAATAACAATTAATATTTAATATAATGCACAATTTGCATGGACATATAGATTTAAGCAATTAAAAATCTGAATAGGTGGTTCAACTGCTCCGTAGCACCAATGTTGATGATAGCAATGCCTACTCACCAGATGGAATAGGTTTGCAGGCAGTGGATATTTTAGAGAGTATCCCCTCTCATCTGTGTGCTGCTCTCTGCTTAGCTGGCGTCTCTGTCGGCTCGTGGGTGCAGCTCATCAGCGGGGACTCCTGCAGCTCCAGGAAGCACGTCTGAGCAGATGGAACTCAGCTGCAGCTGATTCAGCACGATGTCAGCCACGGACCACCGTGAGCTCGTCTATCTGCTGCTCACTGCTAGCTGGCGTCTCTATCCGCTCGTGGACGCAACTTGTCAGCAGGTACTCCTGCAGGGCGCTGAATAATGGGAAACCGCAACAGCTGGTTCAACTCGTCGGCGGCTATAAGAGATGGTTAGCTGGCAGCTCACGTTGATTCACTGATGTACGGGGGGTACTACACCAATGTGTGCGGGGCTTGAACCTCCACCCTACGCGTTTCAAGAGCGATCTGCTCTCTTCCTCAGGGGTATATGAATAAAAAAGTCCAAAATGTCCTTTAAATACTGACTTCACCATTTGGGTAAATAGTTCCACCTGTAGCTAATTGCACATGTGCTGTGCTTGTAATAAAGTTGCTCTTAGTGTGTTTGCAATCAGACACTGCACAGTGAGAATGTCTTTGAACAAAAAAGCTACTTACTATTTTGTACAGCTGTTATACATAATGACAACATTAAACATAACACAATATACAATGAACATATACTACTAACAACATATATATTTAAACATGACACAATAAACAATGAACATATACTACTAACAACATATATATTTATGTATATAAACAAAAAATAAATGAATAAAAATAAAAAAAAAATGCATAATTTTAAGGTAGGACATAAATAATTTTTTTTTTTTTTTTTTTTTTAATATAATATTGCGAATTATGATTAGATAAAATGTATTAAACCAGTGATAGTGTGCTTATTTATGTAGGAGGAACCTACTGCTATAAGCGAATTTAAACACTAATGTATATGACATGTCACCTTATGTGGATGTATTTGGTACTAACCCACCAAAAAGGATTTCAAATCGAATTCTACATTTAAGCCCATTGGGGACAGAGTACATAACTCATAAATCCAATAGGACTCTCTTCTCCCCAATAGGCTCAATGTGTTACCTCCTCTCCAGTGTGGTACAATGCGCTCTATTCCTACGCACCTCAAACCTTTTGGGTCTTTATTGTGCACCTGAAGAAAATGATTAGACACATTGTGTGTGACTAAACCAGTTTTAATATTGTATATATGTTCATACAAACGTCTTTTTATAGCTCGCGTTGTCATACCCACATACTGCAGACCACACGGACATTCAAGTAAATATATAACAAAGGAACTACTACATGTAATATGTTGTTTAATTTTATACTGTTTATGTGTTTTATTTGATATAAAATTTATTTTTTTGTTACTGTATTTGCATGCCGTGCATTTGTTACAGAGGAAGTATCCCCCACAGAGTGTTGTGTCTCTTTGAACTGGCTGCAGCGATGGACAGCTGGGTGCCAGTCTCTGTCCTATATTAGGAGCTTTTGTGAATATAATATGTGGATATTCGGGTAGAATTCCCTCTAGTTCTTTATCCTTTTTCAATATTGGCCAGTATTTCCTTAAAGTTTTGCGTATGTTGGGTGCCATTTGGTTATATTGAGTGACAAATGACAAATTGCCTGATGAGTTAATATTTTTATTTTTATATTGTAAGAGACTGGTTCTGTCCATCGCTGCAACTTCAGAGATAGTTCTATCCAACTCTAGTGGGGAGTACTTCCTCTCCACAAATTTTTGTTTTAAATCCTCGGCTTGAATTTTAAATGTATCTGGATGTGAGCTGTTTCTTTTCAGTCTAATGAACTGTCCTTTAGGGATGTTTTTGACCCATGTGGGGTTGTGGTGACTCTGTGCATGTAAATAATTATTTGATTGAACCGGTTTAAAATATGTGCTGGTGTGTATGTGATTATTAACTATAGTGATTTCTAAATCTAAAAATTCTATTTTATTAGTATTAGTGACAAACGTAGAGTGTAGGGAAGCAAGGAGCACAGCTGAAGTAGAAATCTGCAGGGAGAGTCCTGTAGAAAAAATGAATAAGGGGCACAACTCCGTGCTAAAACTGAGGGTGGTTTATTGGATAATTGCACAGGGACAGAAACACAGCCCACACACCGACATGTTTCGTCCCACGGGACTTTATCAAGGTGTCCCGTGGGACGAAACATGTCGGTGTGTGGGCTGTGTTTCTGTCCCTGTGCAATTATCCAATAAACCACCCTCAGTTTTAGCACGGAGTTGTGCCCCTTATTCATTTTTTCTACAGGACTCTCCCTGCAGATTTCTACTTCAGCTGTGCTCCTTGCTTCCCTACACTCTGATTTCCCTGATCAGGATTGCACGCAGTGGAACTTCGTCTGGATGGATTTCGTATTCCCATACACTCAATGGAAAGGTAATGGGCAGTAGCCCTCATTCTATGTTACCTTGGTCCCTATTTAGGGAAGTGTATATGGTAAGGGGGGTAAGCAGGGTAAACCATATCTGCGGTAGTCGCGCTGACTGACCGCTAGGTCCCGTGTTCATGTCCCCCCTTAACCTAGTATTATATAATTGCTGGAATTATTTATGGAAGTTCCTATCTACCTATATGCTGTAATACAGTTTGTGAGTCTATACACTTGTATGAGCGTCAATCTCTACGTTTATACATATTAGTGACAAACGTGAATTTTAAATTATTAGTGTTGTTATTCATATATAACTGAAACTGTGTTAACTGTGCTAAAGTGCCTGACCAGATAAAAATAATATCATCTATGTAGCGCCGCCACAGCACCAAGTTTGCACCATAGGGACAATTGGACCATATATGTTGTTTCTCCCAATATCCCATAAATATATTGGCATAACTAGGAGCAAACTTGGTGCCCATGGCGGTGCCACATACCTGCAAATAATAAGCTTTATTAAAGTGAAAAAAATTGTGACAAAGGATGAATTTAATTCCTAAAATCAAAAAATCTCTAAATTCTTTTGAAACAGATGGGTCATTTTTTAGGGTGTTTAAGACTGATTCACATCCTTGATCATGGTTTATTATGGTGTATAATGAATTGACGTCTGCGGTAACAAAAATATAATGGGGTTGCCACTGAATGTCCTGGAGTGTCTGCAGTATGTGGGTAGTATCCCGGAGGTAAGAAGGTAATTGTATGACATATTTCTGAAGTTGTCTATCTATATATTGAGATAAGTGTGATGTTAATGATTGAATGCCCGAAATGATGGGGCGGCCGGGGGGAAAATTTATATTTTTATGTATTTTAGGGATTATATAAAACAAGGGTAGTCTGGGGTGTTTATTGTAAAGAAAGTCAAATTCTTTTGGAGTAATTAAATTTTGATCTAAACCAAATGTTAAATAATTAAATAATTTTTGCTGGTAATGTGTAGTAGGATTCGTTGGGAGGAGTTGGTAAGTGGATATGTCACTTAGAATTCTCAGTGACTCTTGGATGTAATATGATTTATCCATGATTACCAACCCCCCCCCCCCTTATCCGCTGGTTTTATGATTATGTCTTCATTTTCTTCAAGTGCACGTAAAGTTATTTTTTCATCTTTACTAAGATTATCAGTCCTAACTTTGTGGTTTCTACTTAGGGTCTCTAGGTCATCTGTGACCATTTTAGCGAATGTGTCCACAAAGGGACCACTCACAAACCTAGGAAAGAATGTTGAGGGATTTCTGAACGTTGAATTGTTTGTATTTAGTGGTAAGTTAGTGTTGGTGTCCAGTCACTAACTTACCACTAAATACAAACAATTCAACTTATCCATATCCACTTACCAACTCCTCCCAACGAATCCTACTACACATTACCAGCAAAAATTATTTAATTATTTAACATTTGGTTTAGATCAAAATTTAATTACTCCAAAAGAATTTGACTTTGTTTCTCCCAATATCCCATAAATATATTGGCATAACTAGGAGCAAACTTGGTGCCCATGGCGGTGCCACATACCTGCAAATAATAAGCTTTATTAAAGTGAAAAAAATTGTGACAAAGGATGAATTTAATTCCTAAAATCAAAAAATCTCTAAATTCTTTTGAAACAGATGGGTCATTTTTTAGGGTGTTTAAGACTGATTCACATCCTTGATCATGGTTGATTATGGTGTATAATGAATAGACGTCTGCGGTAACAAAAATATAATGGGGTTGCCACTGAATGTCCTGGAGTGTCTGCAGTATGTGGGTAGTATCCCGGAGGTAAGAAGGTAATTGTATGACATATTTCTGGAGTTGTCTATCTATATATTGAGATAAGTGTGATGTTAATGATTGAATGCCCGAAATGATGGGGCGGCCGGGGGAAAAATTTATATTTTTATGTATTTTAGGGATTATATAAAACAAGGGTAGTCTGGGGTGTTTATTGTAAAGAAAGTCAAATTCTTTTGGAGTAATTAAATTTTGATCTAAACCAAATGTTAAATAATTAAATAATTTTTGCTGGTAATGTGTAGTAGGATTCGTTGGGAGGAGTTGGTAAGTGGATATGTCACTTAGAATTCTCAGTGACTCTTGGATGTAATATGATTTATCCATGATTACCAACCCCCCCCCCCCCTTATCCGCTGGTTTTATGATTATGTCTTCATTTTCTTCAAGTGCACGTAAAGTTATTTTTTCATCTTTACTAAGATTATCAGTCCTAACTTTGTGGTTTCTACTTAGGGTCTCTAGGTCATCTGTGACCATTTTAGCGAATGTGTCCACAAAGGGACCACTCACAAACCTAGGAAAGAATGTTGAGGGATTTCTGAACGTTGAATTGTTTGTATTTAGTGGTAAGTTAGTGTTGGTGTCCAGTCACTAACTTACCACTAAATACAAACAATTCAACTTATCCATATCCACTTACCAACTCCTCCCAACGAATCCTACTACACATTACCAGCAAAAATTATTTAATTATTTAACATTTGGTTTAGATCAAAATTTAATTACTCCAAAAGAATTTGACTTTCTTTACAATAAACACCCCAGACTACCCTTGTTTTATATAATCCCTAAAATACATAAAAATATAAATTTTCCCCCCGGCCGCCCCATCATTTCGGGCATTCAATCATTAACATCACACTTATCTCAATATATAGATAGACAACTTCAGAAATATGTCATACAATTACCTTCTTACCTCCGGGATACTACCCACATACTGCAGACACTCCAGGACATTCAGTGGCAACCCCATTATATTTTTGTTACCGCAGACGTCAATTCATTATACACCATAATAAACCATGATCAAGGATGTGAATCAGTCTTAAACACCCTAAAAAATGACCCATCTGTTTCAAAAGAATTTAGAGATTTTTTGATTTTAGGAATTAAATTCATCCTTTGTCACAATTTTTTTCACTTTAATAAAGCTTATTATTTGCAGGTATGTGGCACCGCCATGGGCACCAAGTTTGCTCCTAGTTATGCTAATATATTTATGGGATATTGGGAGAAACAACATATATGGTCCAATTGTCCCTATGGTGCAAACTTGGTGCTGTGGCGGCGCTACATAGATGATATTATTTTTATCTGGTCAGGCACTTTAGCACAGTTAACACAGTTTCAGTTATATATGAATAACAACACTAATAATTTAAAATTCACGTTTGTCACTAATACTAATAAAATAGAATTTTTAGATTTAGAAATCACTATAGTTAATAATCACATACACACCAGCACATATTTTAAACCGGTTCAATCAAATAATTATTTACATGCACAGAGTCACCACAACCCCACATGGGTCAAAAACATCCCTAAGGGACAGTTCATTAGACTGAAAAGAAACAGCTCACATCCAGATACATTTAAAATTCAAGCCGAGGATTTAAAACAAAAATTTGTGGAGAGGAAGTACTCCCCACTAGAGTTGGATAGAACTATCTCTGAAGTTGCAGCGATGGACAGAACCAGTCTCTTACAATATAAAAATAAAAATATTAACTCATCAGGCAATTTGTCATTTGTCACTCAATATAACCAAATGGCACCCAACATACGCAAAACTTTAAGGAAATACTGGCCAATATTGAAAAAGGATAAAGAACTAGAGGGAATTCTACCCGAATATCCACATATTATATTCACAAAAGCTCCTAATATAGGACAGAGACTGGCACCCAGCTGTCCATCGCTGCAGCCAGTTCAAAGAGACACAACACTCTGTGGGGAATACTTCCTCTGTAACAAATGCACGGCATGCAAATACAGTAACAAAAAAATAAATTTTATATCAAATAAAACACATAAACAGTATAAAATTAAACAACATATTACATGTAGTAGTTCCTTTGTTATATATTTACTTGAATGTCCGTGTGGTCTGCAGTATGTGGGTATGACAACGCGAGCTATAAAAAGACGTTTGTATGAACATATATACAATATTAAAACTGGTTTAGTCACACACAATGTGTCTAATCATTTTCTTCAGGTGCACAATAAAGACCCAAAAGGTTTGAGGTGCGTAGGAATAGAGCGCATTGTACCACACTGGAGAGGAGGTAACACATTGAGCCTATTGGGGAGAAGAGAGTCCTATTGGATTTATGAGTTATGTACTCTGTCCCCAATGGGCTTAAATGTAGAATTCGATTTGAAATCCTTTTTGGTGGGTTAGTACCAAATACATCCACATAAGGTGACATGTCATATACATTAGTGTTTAAATTCGCTTATAGCAGTAGGTTCCTCCTACATAAATAAGCACACTATCACTGGTTTAATACATTTTATCTAATCATAATTCGCAATATTATATTAAATAAATTTTTTTTTTTTTTTTTTTTTATGTCCTACCTTAAAATTATGCATTTTTTTTTTTTTTTTATTCATTTATTTTTTGTTTATATACATAAATATATATGTTGTTAGTAGTATATGTTCATTGTTTATTGTGTCATGTTTAAATATATATGTTGTTAGTAGTATATGTTCATTGTATATTGTGTTATGTTTAATGTTGTCATTATGTATAACAGCTGTACAAAATAGTAAGTAGCATTTTTGTTCAAAGACATTCTCACTGTGCAGTGTCTGATTGCAAACACACTAAGAGCAACTTTATTACAAGCACAGCACATGTGCAATTAGCTACAGGTGGAACTATTTACCCAAATGGTGAAGTCAGTATTTAAAGGACATTTTGGACTTTTTTATTCATATACCCCTGAGGAAGAGAGCAGATCGCTCTTGAAACGCGTAGGGTGGAGGTTCAAGCCCCGCACACATTGGTGTAGTACCCCCCGTACATCAGTGAATCAACGTGAGCTGCCAGCTAACCATCTCTTATAGCCGCCGACGAGTTGAACCAGCTGTTGCGGTTTCCCATTATTCAAGCGCCCTGCAGGAGTACCTGCTGACAAGTTGCGTCCACGAGCGGATAGAGACGCCAGCTAGCAGTGAGCAGCAGATAGACGAGCTCACGGTGGTCCGTGGCTGACATCGTGCTGAATCAGCTGCAGCTGAGTTCCATCTGCTCAGACGTGCTTCCTGGAGCTGCAGGAGTCCCCGCTGATGAGCTGCACCCACGAGCCGACAGAGACGCCAGCTAAGCAGAGAGCAGCACACAGATGAGAGGGGATACTCTCTAAAATATCCACTGCCTGCAAACCTATTCCATCTGGTGAGTAGGCATTGCTATCATCAACATTGGTGCTACGGAGCAGTTGAACCACCTATTCAGATTTTTAATTGCTTAAATCTATATGTCCATGCAAATTGTGCATTATATTAAATATTAATTGTTATTAAATGATTTTATTGTCCTAAAAATACCATTTCAGTATTCAGCTGTTATATGTTGTCTTATATGTTGTTTGTTTAATGTTTTAACAGTATTACGCTATGTGTTGTGCTTTCTCTTTGTTTTCAAGCCCACCGTGAGGATCAACAATCTTCACAACCAACAGGCTTGGTTTTCGTATATCCTTTATAGTGGTAAAATTTTATAGGCGCCCACGGAACTATTCCCTGTCCAAAGTTCTGTACATGTTACCATAAAAGCTTATACAATGAACTTTGGGGGAGATGGACTGAGCCCCATTCAACACCATTAGTGACTCACAGCAACGGAATCTCGGCTGCACTGCTGATCTGGTTCTTCAACTATTAACATAAGCACCTGAATACTTTTAATGGGTTTAACAGAATTAATAACCTAGTTGCATGGCATTTTTTTAAAGCATGTACATTATAATTATGTTTAATTTCCTTTTACAGGTATCTGGTGACAAATCTAATGGGAGCTGACCTTAATAACATTGTAAAGTGCCAAAAACTAACAGATGACCACATACAATTTCTGATATACCAGTTACTTAGGGGCCTCAAGGTAATGTTTGGCATTGCTTGTGTTTTTGGTATTGCAGATTATACTCTACCATTCTGTACTGTTTTATGCATTGCTGCAAGAACAATAGGGAAAGATCCTCTGGCAGACCGTTTTAGGAATAACAGCAGGGCCTCGCTCACGGGCGTGGTAACACCAAAACGGACTGGTTAGGGAAAACTGGCTTTTTGAACAGGATACCAATTTAAAATGGATTTGAATAGATTTTTTTTCTCTCCGTCATATTCTTCTGTGCTTCTGATTAATTACATTGTTGGAAGAAAAATGTATTGCGTGAATAAATATGAATGTCCTGGTTTGATTAAAGAAGTCAGTCAAAGGGATCTTTTTGTCTTTACACGGAGGTGGAAAAAAAATATATAAATTACTTGGGAGCCAGACAGAATTGTTAGGAGCCAGCATTAAGCGGCAGGGGGTGCTTTCCAGCCCACACCCGCTCTGGCTCTCCCCCACACCCGGTCTGACACACTACCTCCCTCTCCCTGCCATAGTAGGATATGAGAGATGGGGCAGGTAGAGTCCTGGATTGCTCCGACTCACTCCCGCCTCCAGCCTCACGCACCTCAAATACCCTCTCCCCACGCACTCAAAACTATGAAGCGCAGCGGTGACTGAGAGGTTAGTAGCTGCCACTGACGGTCCGCGCTTCGGCTAAGTGTCATCGGGCATGGAAGCTAGAGTGCTGTTGCTCGCGATGCACAGCCAAGGCGACAGGAGGTCAATTTTAGGTGCCTGAGATTTTTTCCACTCCTGCCCTGCTTTGATACGTTCCCTATTGTGTTACAGGTTGAGCACCCCCAAATATTGATGGTATCTCCTCCAAACCATATATTCTTTACAAGAACAGTATAGAGAATCTAAAGGGCTCATTTACAGAACTATGCTATTTGTTTCAAATACCGGAAATCCATTAAAATGAACGTGTTTCCTGCGTGTGCTGCTGCTAGTTTTGTACACAAGTCTAGAAGTTTTTTTTTGTTTTACATTTTTGATAGCTTTTCATACTTTGCTAGATGAAATGTGGAAGACATAACAAACGGAATAATGGAACAGAAGGTCCATACAAAAGGGATACATTACTCGCGTACTACTTATGATCTGCTCCCAGACTAGATCTATATCACAGTGACCCACTTACAGAATTGCAAAACGGATGGTTATACAGTATAGGCTGACAGACCTATTTTTTTTTATCATTGGGAAATACAATGATGCTTTTCTAACATGGCTCTGTTGGTTTCAGCACGTCGCAACCATATTCTAGTGCAGGGGTGGCCAACTCCAGTCCTCAAGGGCCACCAACAGAGCAGCCTTTCAGGATATCCATGCTTAGCAGGTGGCTCAGTCAACGACTGAGCCACTGATTGACCCACCTGTGCTGAGGCAGGGATATCCTTAAATCCTGACCCGTTGGTGGCCCTTGAGGACGGCAGTTGGCAATACCTGCTCTGGACTCTCTCGATATCTGGCTTTTTGCTCTACAAATGTGACCTAGCATCATGTTGAGCGTTGTTTAGTAACTTGATAAATGATTCAGTTGAATGCTCTAACATGGTATGATTGTTGGTTAGAAACATACAACTCTGCATTTTCAATGTTTTGTCACATTTGAGGGAGATCGGTAATGTTCCGTTTTTATATACTTTTTAGGCATAATTAATGCACTTAGCAGCCATATGCCTAAAATTGTATTCTTCTTGCCAAAATGGGCACCCAAATACTTTTGTTGAAATCTGCCAAGTAATTGAAGCTCTTCAGCTCCACTCTTGCCTCTAACACTCTATATCCTCTTTAACACCAACAGAAAGTTCCGGAATGTACCGTGGGAAATAAGTCCTGCTGGTTATTGATCTGGATAAATTGATTGAAAACGTAGTGGCACACACAATTTACATGGTGTATTTTGCAAGTGTTTAATTGTTGCGACTATTTTATAGAATAGTTTCTGTGAACAGAGCTATGATAACCAGAAAACGAGGTACTTTTTTAAAACAAATTCTCAATGTATTTATTCATATTGTATTTACAGTATTCATATTGGTCCCAGAGAAGTGTAGCTTTATTGTAGGTTCTGGTACCTTTTTTTTATAGTGGACCTATATGATAGTACTTAATGGATGAAATGTTGTAGTGCACAGAGCTTTCAAAAGCACACGTCTGTTCTGTAACAGCACAGAGGAAAGCAAACATGTATACCAAAAGCAGATATGCATGAATGCGGATTAATTCTGCAGGTAGTCTTGAGCGTGTCAGTCATAGGTGAATAGGAAAGGTGTGAAGAGATGTGGGCCATTTAACTTGGTCATGAATCCAGTTTCTTGTTTAAAATTAGAGAGAAGAGAAACGGCAGCGCACTGCCAGGGAGCCAGGTGGATAAAAAAAATTGTATTTATTAATCAAAATCGATGAGAGCAAAGGAGCACTGCTGGTAAGAGAATCCACAGGAAAGAATCATAGTGAAAAAATAAAGGGCACAACTCCAGGACTAAAACTGAGGGTAATTTATTCCATGAGTACACAGGGACAGGAACACAGCCCACGCACCAACGCGTCTCGTCCCGTGGGACTTTATCAAGGTGTAACATGTATACATACCTCCTCACATTTATAAGCCCCATTTCACGCCAAAAAGTCCGTGAAGACACACTGCGCATGCGCGCCAGTGACGCGTCGCAACACTGTGACGCCAACTCATACCCCACCAATCGACCGAATCCCTGAGGTGACGTCACTTGTGTGCGTCCGCTTCCAGCCTGGAACGCATGGCACTGCTACTCCCACCGGGCTAAAGGCGG
Source organism: Ascaphus truei (assembly GCF_040206685.1). Lineage (NCBI taxonomy): Eukaryota > Metazoa > Chordata > Amphibia > Anura > Ascaphidae > Ascaphus > Ascaphus truei. Next base: position 56,751,070 of record NC_134487.1, on the reverse strand, counting down.
AAGGGAATTAAAAAAATGTTTTTTAAACAACTTTATTAATACTCTAAAAAACAAACAAACTTACATTCCTATCAAAAAAATCAATAAAATACACAAAGAAAGCTATAAACTAAGAATCCAACTATATTAAAACACAAAAGATTGAAAAAAACCTATTGATAAATAGGTTTTTTTCAATCTTTTGTGTTTTAATATTGTTGGATTCTTGATTTATAGCTTTCTTTGTGTACTTTATTGATCTTTTTGATAGGAATGTAAGTTTGTTTGTTTTTTAGAGTATTAATAAAGTTGTTTAAAAAAAACATTCCTGTGTACTCATGGAATAAATTACCCTCAGTTTTAGTCCTGGAGTTGTGCCCTTTATTTTTTTTTTCTATAGGGTTCTTTCCTGTGGATTCTCTTACCAGCAGTGCTCCTTTTGCTCTCATAGATTTTTGTTATATACCTTACCAGGATTGCACGCAGCGGAACTATCCTACTGATGATTTCTGGACTTCAATGTACCCCCGTGGTCAGGTAACGGGCAATAGCCCTTATATTCTTACCTTGGCCCTTATATGGGGAAGTGTGTTTATTAAGTGGGGTGTGCGGTGGGACCACATCTGCGGCAGTCTGGCTGACTGACCGCTAGGTCCTTTATTTTTGCCCCCTCTTAATTCCTTATTGCATACATGATGTTATGGATTTATGATAAGTTCCCATCTACCTTTATGTCTAAAATTATTTTGTGGGTCTAAACACTTATATTGAGCGTCAGTCTCTACATTAATATTTATTAATCAAAATAACATGACCCAAGGGGGGTAGTGTCGCCCTCCTACGCGTTTCGGTCCGTTGTTTAAAATTAATTTTGGAATGAAGAAGATGAATATATTTTCATTCCCATGTTCTTACCTGTGTGTTTTTAAAATGCCCTTTGAGGAATAGAAGAGATGGGTCTGGCAGGGAGTGTCCTGCTTGGAAAGTGCTCTCCAACGGGAATTCTTGTATTGGAGTCTGATGGTGAACCTGTGGGGATTTAATCCTGGTTTGAAGTGCTGCTTTGGTTTCCCTAAGTTAGTTCATATTGGTACGTTTTTATAAGATCTACAAATGTCGCTGTATTTACATGTGGATTATCCTATTGTTTTGAGCTGTGTGAGTGGTGGCTGCGGTTTGTGTTGGGATGTTTTGCATTTATTTTAATTGCAGGGCTGTGTCCCTGGGGGCTCTGTGATGCTCTCCCCTTTTTCTCCCCCTCCCCCCTCGTGGCGCGAACAGGCTGCACCTCTAAGGCAGGCCATAGAGCACGACTGCGTTTTCAGGAGACAAGAGAATTTGTTGCGCACCGCCCGGGTCACGTGAGTGGTTTAGCCTTGTGATCTCACGGCCACGCCTCCCCGTCGCTGTGGATCTCAGTCCACAGATCGCTCGTCCGACAGGTGCGCGTGACCCCATGTGCTCCGTCACGCGCCCACTATATCTGAGACCTTGCCATAGTCAAAACCGCTACACACAAGGACAGACCGACGGTTACAGAAAACCAGGACACATTGACACCAATCCTCGCCTCCCTCTGCTCTCCACTCCCTCCTGCCCATGCTGCTGCTTCCTCCTCTTGGCACACCACCCAGGCAAAGGCTGCTAACACTACCTCCTGATTGGCTACTGCTGGGTATTGCCACCCATCAGGATGGAGGAAACGGACTAGCCACCTAGCAACTACTCTGGGAGAGCGGGGAACTCCAGATGAGAAACGCTGGGTTAAATATTAGCATGTATGGAAAAATCTTCGGCGCTTAAAATGTGCCCCCTGACACGTGCTGTGCGCAGTGAGGACTAACTTGTCGATTTTTACAGCCGCGACCCGCACGGCGGTGATTGACCGGTCAGTCACTGCCACACCACTTTGTGAGTAGTTTGGGGGAGGGGAGAGCAGGAGGCGGTAGAGGTGCATGAGGGCTGGGGCAACTAGTTGGTGCGCTCCAGTACTCTGCCTGCCCCTGTTCGCAATGCACACTGTGGCCAGGGGAGGGGGGAGAAGTGTCTGTGGGAGAGAGAAATACAATACTGTCTCCTAAAAATTCTGTCTGGCTCCTAAGTATTTTATATTTTCGTCCACCTCCTGGATATTAAGTTGTTGCTCATGAATTGATTGTGGAGTTTAGTGACACAACCCTGACAACTATAGTCTCAGACACACAAATACCATATAGTTTTTCATCCCTTGGAAGCATGGGGTTGGAGATATTTCATGACCCTTTTGAGTTGTTCCTATGAGGTGGTTATGACCTGGGAGTACAAGGTCCGTCTCCTTTTAGTTTATATTTACTGCAGACTTTATGCTGGTTTTCTGTTCCATCACACTATTTGATGGACAGTATAGCCTTCGATCATTAAAGTAATTCAGGAGTAAGCAGAGATGTGACAGTTGCCAGTGCTCATGAGCTGTAGAAAGGGTGTGTCACCAATGCAGAAGTGGAGAGTAAAGCCGCGATTCATTTAACTCAGCCTTGAATTGCAGTATTCAGCAACCACGATGTTATCAGAGGAAGGAAATTCCTCAACAGTACGAGAAATTTCAGAAAGATACTGTACTATGTTTTTATGGAAATGTAATTCTTATGCAACTGTCTTATTTCAATATTTGATTCAAGAAATGTTGTTGATTTAACATTGGATATAGAATAATGTTCTCTCCTACCATATATGAAATGTTGTTGACACTGGCCTATTTGCACGATTTTCATTAAATACCTGCAGCAGAACTTCTTGGTAACAACACTTAGTTTATTTTTTTTGCAGTAGCTTGGTTGTTGATGTGCAACAGGTACAAATAGTTCAGTTATAATGCTCCTAGAGCAGTCCAAGGCACAGCCTCTTATTTCCACATGATTGGAGTTATTCTCGTGACTTAAGACACAGGCTCATACAGGGAATGTAACCCTGATATAGCAGCAAATTTACTGCAAAGTGTTAAAAGTTCCATTTTGGCGACGTGCTTTTTCTTCATCTTAACACTTTTTTAAATTTTTTATAATAACATTCTTGTCAAACCTTCTCTGTCAGAGACTGAGTTATCGTACCACATAAGAGACAAACCTGACAAGACGTAATGTGAAACTAAGTATGGTTGTGTTTGAAATCCGGACTTTGCAATATGTGTTTGGTTCTAAAGTTCGTTGAAGTATGGAGCAACTCTTCAAATACGAGCCAAAGTCCAGCAGCTCATCCGTGGATTTGTGTGGGGTTTTTTGTTTGTTTTTTTTATATATATGTAACGGTGTTTCCCCCATCCTCTGGGAGATTTGGCCATTTCTGCGTATGTGGCGCATGATACCTGCTGGTAACAGGAGGGCTGAGCTATCCATCGATAGTTGTGGGGACACAGGATCAGGTTTCTGTGGTACATTACCCACATGGTTCTCTAGCAGTGCAGCGCCTCCATCTGCCGCAGGCTCCAAGATGAATGGAGGCGATCTCCTACAATAGAATCACTCCCTCTCCTCCCAGTAAGATCACACACCAGGCAGGAGGTATATAAACAGGAACGGTCTTTATTGATTACACCACAACACAGCAGTGGTCTGCCCAATCGCAGCTTCTCAGGATCAGCTATCCACTGGATAATAGTCCCTGGTCAACCACTACAGGTCAGGGTCCCTGCAGCTGTCCTAGCTCTTCCCAACTCCCCTATCAGGAGAAAGGGTATAGGTCTACACTCTCTCTCCCCCAAGGGGGAGAGGAACAGGGAAGGCCCCAATCTCGGGCTTCCTGTGTGCAACCTGCTTGTCTGTGGGGAGAGGCACTTTTTAAATTTGGGGCGGCACCGCCCTTAAGTACAGCCAGGAGGAGGGCACCAGGTTTGTCCCATGAAAGGGCATGCTCAGGCCTGATGTCACCGCCTCACACTGTCACTCAAGTGCAGCTCCAAAGAGGGGGGAAACCCCATGTTGACTACTGGCAGCCTGATTCTACCAGGGTTTATTGCCAGGAGTAGGGCAGGTTAGTAGCCACAGGGTGGCATGGCTACATCTGTATATACACATCTGTGTATATACAGACATCTGTATATATACATCTGTGTATATACATCTGTGTATATACAGACATCTGTATATACACATCCTATATATACACATCTGTATATACACATCTGTATGGCTGGTTTGTTTATTACATTAAGAGTGTTCTTTTGCACAGAAGTTTCCCCCCTCTTTTTTAAAATTTTTTATTATTGGACATCTTTTGAGTTCATGAAAAGTAAAATTGGTGAACTTACTGTATTGAACTTACATTTTGAAAAAATTTGGCAAAAATTCTAATTTTATTTTGCGTTTATAACCTAAGTTTTTACGGATCCTATACCAATAGAGTTCTGCAAAACCACAACATTATTTTTTTTTGGGGGGGGGGGGAACAAACAAGTGAAAGTGCCCACCCTTACTTTAAGCATAGTCTGCATAAATATCTGGTTTCATTTCCGATCCTGTAAAGAGAAGTAGATTACGTAGCCAAATGGTCACCATCTGCCGTCTTACCTACCCTCCTGTTGACTAGGCTGTTTGGTAATTGCTCTGCGCTTTGTGCATTGATGGGACATTTGTATTCTTTGTTCTTTATGCCTCTTGATAGTTCTTGGTTTAGATGTGGCATCCCTGTAGTCCTGGACGGACACAGAACTACTAATTTAGCTGGAAAATTATTCTGGAGTTGCAGCCAATACACTGGGGCCATTTGGGAAAATCTTATTGTTTTGTTCACTTGTTTTGAATTTAAAAGCCCACATTGAAAGGAACGACTTTTCCAAAAAGCACAGAAATATGGAGGTTTTTTTTTGTTTAATGTTTTGTGATTCACTTTAGATACACTTTGGAAAAATGATCATCTGGCATTTCTGAGGTATTTAGGACCAGAGTAGCAGCTGCAAAGTGCAATATTCCCAGTGGGGCTGACTTGAAAAACAAATTCTCGGTACAACAAAATGTAGTAGAAAAAAATATATACAATACAAAGTGAAAAAAGACATCTGTACTGTAGATAACGTTGTTGCATATATACTAAAAAAAAACACATCGGAGATGCATCCCCATAAGGCCTCGGCCATGGTCAGCGCTGAGCCATGCTGAGGCGCGCTTGCACTTACCTGTGAGCCCCTACAGCCGCAATGAGAGCATAGGTCTTAGGTAATTTTTAAATTCAAGCGCTTGCCGGAGCGTAGGGCCGGTCACGTGCGCGGTTCGCCCAATGAGGGCGAACCAGCTCCATGACGTCAATGACCTGCCCCCTGATGGCGCGCAGGGAAAGCACCCGCAAGGCCAGGGAAAGCACCCGCTTTCCCTGAGCCTCATCACGCCAGCGGGAAGCTTGGCCGAGGCCTAATACAGGAATCGTAAAGCAAAGGGAAAAACAGCAGGGAGGGATATACACCTTTCTCAAGCTTGTGTATTAAGTTCCCATATAACTTTATAAGTTATAAACGAAGAATAGTTTGCACATCTGGATTGTCCTACAGCTACTAGAGATGGGCGGATTTATCGAAATGCGCTACACAAGCTTGTTTATTTTTGGTTAAATCTAAAATTCACATTCAAGTAACCTTTAGGGTAAATCATTCGAGCGACACTGTCTAGATTAGCTGAATAAGCTACCTGACATTATATTGTTGTTTTTGAAATATTCAAATGTTCACATTTTTTTGTAACTTTTGGGTGGTGGGGGAGGGGGAGAGAATTATCGGTGGTTATTTTCAAGCTTAGAGGATTTTGCGAAATGTGAAAAAGTGAAACATTTTCACTGCATATTACATTTTGGCTAACAAATTGCTTATCTGCATTAGCCACATCCTCCACGCACGTAAAACCAGTAAGGGGAGGCTGTTGCTGGACGGAGGTGTGGTGGGGTCGTGGCCATGATGTCACCTGGCCGGTTCGCCCTCATTGGCTGAACCACCGGGGGCGTGGCCACCGCGCTCGTCGCCATTATTGAGCACAATTTTCCTGTCTTCAGGAAAAACTGGCCACGCAGCATGGCGGCCACCCCTTGTAGTGGGCCTGGCCCCATTTATATTATATATAATATATTATATAATATATATTATATATCTCTCTTTTTCTTCTTTTATATCATTCTGAAGAGCTTAAAAAAGAAACTGAAATGTATTAATAGCATATTAATAGCAAACTGAACAAACGGCCTGATTTGCTTTTCTGTTTGAGCTCTGCTGTTTGCTTAGGAAACCATGCGCTCGCTTTCCTTTCTGGACACGATTCAATGACGTGGAGTGTCAGTTTGTAGCCTGTAAGCAGTTCTATACCGGAAATCCTATTTGGAAACCTTGTATTGCTTCTACTAACCATGCAAAGTTGTATATGCAAGTTTAATATGTAGAGGTCTTTATATCCCATTCAAATGCAGGAAAGTGGAGCTGGTAGAATTAACAAGGCAGGCCTGGCAAAGGGTTTAGGTTTGGAAGCTTTATAACATCTTCTCCAAGGCTGCGGCCATAGTGCGCGCGATGCCAACAAAATACAGTAACTATCAGGCCGATCATAGTGTGCGTGAGGAAGCGCAATGGCGTGGCGGTTTTTGAAGAGACACAATTTGTGTTTTCGCGCAATGGCTGCGTCACAAGCGTTTGATCATTCAATGTGAACCTGCCTGGTGACATCACAGCCACACCTCCCCATTGCGAGCACATCTGAGTCCACAGATCATTTAGGTGACAGGCACGCGCGCCTCCTTGTGCTCTGACGCACACGCCTGCACTATGTCCAATGCCCAAGACGGGTCTGTGGCGATTGTGAAGTATGTACAATTATTTTAGAGTATATGAACTGCTTAAAACCTCTAGGATTACTAATTTTAAACAAATACATTCATAAATAAAAGTTCAGGTGGTCCTCGGTTATCCGCTGGGATCCGTCCGGCAAACCATCATCGGATAGCGGACCATCGGATTGCGGATCCCATGTTAATCCGCGGCGGTGAGCTTCGGATGACCCGTTCAGCGGAAAGCATTGTCCAGCGTCAGATACACCGTTAGGATAGCAGCCCGTCGTATAGCGTGGGCCACCTCTACTGATCTGGATATAGTCTTCTCGGTCTCTTTGTTTCTATAATGTATCCTATTACATCAGCTCTTTTATTGACTAGGGACTATTATCCAGTGGAGGGCAACCTGTGAGTAAAATGGGAAGTGCCTCAGGGATCAGAGGGTTCCCGGAGCTAAAACAAAAGGTGCGGCTCATCAACTGAGGATCCCCAGGGTTCAAATTCTGTAATGCGACAACATGGACAGGGTGGCTGCTTTAAATATAGCATTTCACCTATTATCTTGGGAGCACATGCTGCTAGTGCTTAGTGTTTGTAAGGGCCACCGCAGGTTGCTTTATATAGGATTATGTTGCCCAACATGGGTTGATGTGTTGACTTTAAAATCTTTGTTTTAAAATATTTTAACCTTATGAATTTTGTTTCTGTTTTTACAGTATATACATTCAGCTGGAATCATCCATAGAGTAAGTTGTTGTAACTATGTATTTGTAACCATGTATTATTTGTCATCATAACTTTATGCCCAGGACATACTTGAAAACGAGAGGTAACTCTCTATGTATTACTTCCTGGTAAAACATTCTATAAATAAATACGTTTTTAAAACATACGGTCAAGGCCTGTTGCAATTTAAGAGGGAGCTTTAAATGTCAAAAAGTGAGTTGCTAAGGCTGTTCTTCTTTCTTTCTTATCCAGGACTTGAAACCCAGCAATTTAGCTGTAAATGAAGACTGTGAATTACGGGTAAGAGTTATCAAGACTTCTCCACTTTGCCACTGAAAGAAACCACAGAGAACAGCAATGTTCCCCATCTTCCACACACAGAAAAAGACAGACGGGATCTGACCCTTTTTGTTTTCCCCCTGGAGATTTTAGATTTTGGTTTGGCACGACAGACGGATGATGAAATGACTGGATATGTTGCAACAAGGTGGTACAGAGCACCAGAAATCATGTTAAATTGGATGCACTATAACCAAACGGGTAACTATGAAAGAGTGCATATGGGGTATTACAAAATTATAACAGTCCTGCAATTCAAGCAATATCCTATATATTATTATTATTATTATTATTTTTAATCAGTTATGTGGTATTGGAAAATACTTTCTAATTTATTTATTTTCCATTCAACTCTTAATACCATTTTTAGAGTTTTAATACACAGTACTGCGCATCCTTTATTTTCCATAGCAGATTTTAGCCCACCTCCCCAGCAGTGCAAGATCTTTGCAACATTTTCCTATTTGTGATTATTTGTTGCCAATATTCCCAGCAGTTTGAGCTGCAAACTGTAACAGTAGATAATGTTACCTTAGTAATTTCAGGATACATTGTAGCTTCTGAGTTTCACTGAAGGATTGATTGAAACTGAAAGGCAGCCATTTAGTGAGGCTGCATGTACTAAAACAAAAACAATGTTTATTATTTGGGGGGAGGGTTTATTATTTGGGGGGAGGGTTTAAAAGTGTCACTGTCTCTTTAATACTGCTGTTCTGCGCATGATACTAAATGCACTGACATTTGAATAGGTTGAAACTAGTTGATGCACCTAAAATATGTTATGCTTTATTTTACTGTGGGTACTCTAAAAAGAGGGTGTCTGATGATGAGCTGTTTGGTTTGCTTTATTCTAATGGTAGTGGATTCCAATATTTACTAATATTATTAAAAGCAATTTAAAATTATTTCAAAATGTTATTGTTCTTCCTCAAAAAAGGCACCATTCACCAATTGACATAAAAGTTAACTTAAGACAGAAGACTGCTTAGTAAATATGGGCCAGTGTGTACTCCGGTTACACATGGGATGACCCTGGAAAGGGAAGACGGTGTGGGGATTTATGAAGACTAGAGACATGTAGGGCGCCTTCAACTCTGCGATCTAACAAAATGACATTGACGCCGTTTCTTACGGTCACGGTTCCTGTATCGTAGGCCTGCGTGTTTATTTAGCCAGGAACGTTTTGTTGATTTTCCGATCTCGGTTTTTTTTTAATGTACGCTCCTAGTTTTCTCTTACAAAAGAAATGATGTTCGCCGTGCTGCATGTCCCTTCTATTGTGCAGCTAAACTCTCATGCCTTTGGGTAGGTTTGATCACACATGGTTCTGCTAAGTGTACCCATACTTACCCATGTCATTCCCCCCCTTGCAGTTGATATTTGGTCGGTTGGATGCATCATGGCAGAGTTATTGAAAGGCAAAGCTCTCTTCCCAGGAAATGATTGTATCCTTATACTGCGCATCATTTCATTACCGTGTATTGCGTTACATTTGATTTATTAAGAATGTTTCTGTTCAGGTCTTAGTAACCCTTTCTGTCCCAGGTATGCCATCAATGTATTATATTGTACAAGTCCCGTTGGCAACTTCACACATTTATTATAGTGGTAGTAGAAGAGCAAGTGACCATTATTACATGTTTAAACTGGCCAGGAAAAATGCCCCCAGGACAGACACACACAGCTGGTAACTACTGTATATGTTTTAAGTTATGGTTTAAAAAAAAAAAATAAGGGAGTACAAAATATATTCAAATATTCCTATGAGACTGCATTTAGTAAAACCTTATGGTCACTTATTGTCCTTTTTTGGTCTCCACGTTTTACCATTATTTAATGTAATAATGCTTTAAAGTGGGAGCATGTTAATTATGTGTCGGATGATTTATGTCTTTTGACCTTGAAACCGTGAGGTTACAAAGAAGTTCCACACAAGGGCATCCATAGCCTTAAATAATGTCAATCATATACATATCAAAATCATGAGACGTTAGTGCAGTCCTTCGTTTTGAACTGTAGTCCCAGAGCATTGTGGTTGGTGACAGTCCTGTGTGTCTACAGGAGAGCCTGGTGAGCTAGAAGTGTACGAGATACTCTGATCTCTGCCGATGCAGTCCAAGTAGAGGGCAAGATAAGAGGAATATATTATATGGCTGAAGCTCAGTGGTAATATCACTGCCTTGAAAGTGGGTTATATCGGTTTGCGTTGGGTTCGATCTGGCAGGTACAATTGTCTCATGTCTGTCATGTGTCTTTAATAGGGAAGTTACTCTTAGGGCCAGAGTGAGCACATGGCTGTGCAATGTTTAATAGGTTAATTGTAAGTGGTTGGAAACAGTGCTTTTTTTTATCAATAGGTAAAAAATATTTTTTTGTTGTTAAAATATATAACTATTCACATTAAAGATGGTTGAATCTTCTAAGGAGACCAGTTATACTGATGAGCTTTTTTTATTTTTAATTGGCCTGCTTTGTAGGGTATCCTCATGTTTCTTTAGTGAATATTTATCTTATTCCGATCAAGTTAGTACAATTAGTTAATTAAAACCTACAACTACTAGTACTTACTAATGCTGTCTAATAATACCGCATAATAAAACATTTCTAGTAGTAGAGATTTTCCTGAATCTTCACAGATATTGACCAGTTAAAAAGAATAATGGAAGTTGTTGGAACACCGAATTCTGAATTTCTCATGAAAATTTCATCCGAACACGCAAGTATTTCAGTTTTGTGTAATGTACAATGGAAATTTACAGCGGCAATCCCACACAAAATGTATTTCTTTTTTACCTTAAAAAAACCAAAAAAAAAATCAATGCAGCTCTCAACCGTGATTCTCCCAGCCCCAGGGGCCTCCCTGTTGCTGGTAAAATTAACTTTACATTTCTTGTAAAGAACAACATATATGGGTCGCCAATAGAAAGCAGCAACATCATCCCATATACAGGGTCTAAGCACAAACTGGATCTTGGTAAATAATAATCTCCCCCCTACAACTCCTCCCATTTTAGGATGGGCACTCCATTCTAGCGTGGAAATGTGCAAGAAGCAGTGATATTGTACATGGTTTACATTGGTCATGGACACATGCATGAACATTTCTGAGGGTCAGCGGCGGATTTGAAAATCCACCCTCTAGGCACTTGGCTGATGTGGTCACCTCCTTGCTGCCGCCCCCCTCTTCCTTCTGAACCACAGCGTCATTTGCGTCACCAACGTGATGTCGCACCGCTATGGTAAGGTGACGTCATTTGCAGCTGCAACGTCATGTTGCCATGGCACCGAGACACCGTGGGACGTCACACGGGTGACGTCTGACGCCGCAGTTCAGAAGAAGGGAAGCGGGTAAGGAGCCGGCCGCAACTGCTAAATGATTTCCCATCAGGCCCGACAGGCCAGAGAGCGCAGAAAAACTATATGGGGCGGACATTGTTGCCGCCCAGGACTAATGGGGAATCCGCCACTGCTAATGGTATTACACAAGACTTGAGATGGAGAAAAACAATGCAGTGCTCCCGTAGGCAGACACTAAATATAAAATGTACATCTTTTTCCTAATGAATATTAAAAAAATGATAACGTTATTACTTTTGATAAAGGAAGCTGCCTTCATTGGCAGTGACTTAAAATATATATTTTGTCGACTAAATACAGTATGACTCTCTCAAACGCATCTTTGCCGTTTGTGGAAAATGTAAGATTGTTTTTGCACGTACAAAAAGTATATTTGAAATACACCTGGAACATGAAAGACAATTGCTGTAATTTTTGCATATTTGTTGAAACTTGCAGTGCTAAATTTCAAATGATTTGTCTGTATCAACACTTCTGTGAATGTCCTAAAAATAAAAAATCTAAATAAAATTGTCTAATTATACACAGGCTAGAAGATATATTGAATCTTTACCGCACATGCCTCAACAAGATTTGAAGGAAGTATTCCATGGTGCCAACCCATTAGGTACGTTTACTTTCAAGTGATGAGTCCTACAGCTGTGTAAACCTTTCATTGACTTTACATTTTACCCAAAATCCAATATAATCTGCCACTCCAAAAAATAAAAATAAAAAAGAAGCCATGGGTTTGCAAGCAATCAGGGAGGATGTATCTGAAAATAGAGATTGCTAATTTGCCCAAATTCACTTTGTGTTTTGCTTAAACTTTTGAAAAAGTTAGAAAATTCTCAGAATGTTTGCTAGAACCCGTTAACCCAAAAAAGTCCCAATAGCGTACCCAATTTATACCCCTTCAAAACACTCATCTATACCACACGTGGAGAGATATCCATCAACCCCTATGATACCTGTAAAATACACACCATTTAAATATGCTAGTTTAAATAAGCAAATAGTGTTATTTGCCAGACACACCCGCTCTCTCGACCTCTCATCTGGTAAAATTCTATCTGGCAGGCACAATCTGTAGCGTTAATCAGTTACCGGAAATTATATTAATTAATAAAAGGCCCTCACACACGAATCTTGTAAGGGATTCATATGTGAAGGCCTTTTATAAATTAATGTAATTCATGGGATCTGATGCCACAGACTAAGCCCGCCATTTGACTATGCCCGCCATATCATTTGTGGGAAAGGAGAGGAGTAGACTCCCCCTCTACTTCTGGACCCCCTACACTTCTGTACCCCTCTACAACAATCTGCTTTACAACATTTGGAGATGTCGGCACACCTACTGTATTGCACATGGAAAATACAAAAATATAAATCTGAAAAGTCCTTTCCAGACTCGCGTGCTCTCTCGCCCTCTTACCTGTTAAAGTTGTATTTGGTGGGCATAGTCTGTGGCATCAACCAGATACCGTGATTTAAATTCACTTATGAAATGCCCTCGCATATGAATCTTGCAACAAAAAAAAAATGTTTGCCTTGCCCCCCCCCCCCTCCTTAGTCCGTTATGAAAAATAATCTCCATTTGGTGTGCTATAATAGAAGCCAGACATAATTTTCAGTGTAATAGATAAAACTGAATGTACTGTATATAGATGTCCCTACAAGTTGAGAGCTGTTATAACATTAGAAATTTCCAGTAATCCCATTGTCATTTAGTTCTACAGAAAAAATGCATAATTAGGCTGGAGGCTTAATGGTGTTTTTTTTTTTTTTTTTTTTAAGCTATTGATCTACTTGAGAAGATGCTCCTATTAGACAGTGATAAGAGGACATCTGCCCCTGAAGCCCTCGCACATGCATATTTTGTACAGTATCATGATCCCGATGATGAGCCTGAAGCTGAACCCTACGATGAATCGACAGAGAACAAAGAACGTACCATAGATGAATGGAAAGGTAATCTGTTCCTGCCCTGCATGTTCAGTGTCGGTTTGTGTCTTGATTCGGTTGCAAATCTGTGCAATATGCATATTAAGGCATCTTGCAAAATGAGCTATTCACATGTTACACATTTCAAAAGTAAAGTGTGAGAGCAATGGAGTTCATAATGGAGATCTTCATCTCTCTATATGACAAACGTAAAGACAACAAAATGGACAGTGCCCTACATAAGTGAATCAATTATACCGAGAGGACCTAATAAGTGGAAAAATTATTTTGTATATAAAAAATGTGGCGCAACTAACAAAAGTAATGATAAATGCCTATACCATAAATATTATTATATAATCTAATGTATTAAAGCCAATAGCTGTAAGACGTTCCGACTTACATAGGTCTTAAGTGAAAAAGTGGCATCTGGGATGAGTAGTTCTTTTGAAAGCTCCTTGTATTATCCCGAATATATTTGTATATAGTAATCATATCCCCTCTTAGACGCCTCTTTTCTAATGTAAACAAATCTAATTTAGCTAGCCTCTCCTTATAAATCAGATTATCCATCCCCTTTATTAATTTAGTGGCTATTTTTCTAGTTCCATAATGTCTTTTCTATGGAGTGGTGCCCACAACTGTACTCCACATTCAAAGTGTGGTCTTACTAATACTAAGGAGGAGATAGGAAAGACACTGACCCTGGCATTAAGTTTGAAGCAGGGGAACCTGGTTCAATTCCTGGTGTCGGTTCCTTGTGACCTTGGGCAAGTCACTTTATCTGTCAAACATAGATTGTAAGCTCTATGGGGCAGGGACTGTGTTACATAGTAACTAATGGAGGTAGGGATCTCTGGAAGCAGCATTGAGGTTCAGCTATGGAGATCCGCTGCTTCAATCCTAGAACATAAAAAATAAATCAAGCAATACAACCTGCAGTGCTGCTTTGCATAGCGCTGCTAGTTTTACATAGCGCTTTACAGAGACACTGTGCAGACACTTACTGGAGCAGAAGGGCAAAAGCTCGCTTGATCTTGAAAATATAAGCTGCTCCAGTAAGTGTCTGCAAAAAGTCTCTGTAAAGCGCTATGTAAAGCTAGCAACGCTATACAAGAACAAACAATTATTATTCATTATTATTTATAGAGGGGTGTAATTATGTTAACTTCCCTTCCACCCAAGCCCCATTTAAAGCAAGATAAGATGTTGAATTAGAGTTGAATCTGTTAAAGCAGCACTACAGGTTAATTTTTTTATGTTCTAGGATTGAAGCAGCGGGTCTCCGGAGCTGAACCTCATTAATGCTGCTCCGGGGACCCCTGCTTCCAGAGATCCTTACCTCCTATAGGTGGGGGCAGTATTTCTGTGCCATTTAAAGCCCCCATTCACGCTGGCCAAGGGACGACATCACTGCTTCCTATTAGCCTGCGTGAGGCAGTACATTTTAAACGCCGCCCTTTCGCTGAGCACAAAAGTTCCCTGACTGCAGAGATCCCGGCATCGCTACACAGGTAAGTATCTCTGGAAGCAGGGGATCATCAGAGCTGAAAGTAACAGGATTCAGCTGCAGAGACCCCCATGCTTCAGTCCTATAACCAAAATACAAGCAATGCAACCTTCAGTAGTGCTTTACGTGCTGTCATGGTATTTAAGGAGAGAGGAGAGCACTGTAGTAGATTCTCTTCCATTTGAAAGCTACGATCTCTCATGCCTGGGTCAAACGTAAATGTGATTGGGTTTTTGTAGCGTTATTTTGTATAGAAAATTCTTTGACTCCGGCCAAACGTCCAAACGTTTTTATATCCAATTGCGGTTGTTATAACTCTGATTCTTAAGACATCCATCTTTGGAACATCTAATCACTTAAATGTTAGATTATTTTCTGAAATGTATGAAAAATGCTTAGAAATTGTGTCCTGCGTTGTACGATTGTAATGCCGACGTGTGACCGTGTGATGTCGCACGCAAAACATGCACTGCAGGCAGGAGGCGACAGCGAGGCGTGTCCGTGACATCACGAGTGGTTTGCCCTCATTGGCTTAACCGCTTCACGTGACGTGGCTGTCGCTTGGACAGAGACTGATTTGTCTGTCCAAAAACCGCGGTCGTGTCTCGTGTGCACGCTTGTGCACACTGTGGGCGGCCTCGTAGGATTAAGGCATGTGGTAAGCAACCTATTTTAGGTCCTGGGTCGGTGTTACACCAAGACATAGTGAACACAAAGTTATCTTCAAATACAGTGATGTTCTCTTGAAATAACATGACCTTACGCCTATGCAAATGAGATGTCTTCTTCCTGTTGTCTCTGCATACACTTAACTCTGCGGATACACTTTAACCTCGGGGAAAATAACGTTCCTTCCGGTTTTAAGTAACGTCACGTTTTTTGCTCTGAACATAGCTTAGTGTATCTGGGCCTAAGATGCTAGTAAATAGTCAGACCTAACAATTGAGGGGAAAAGTACAATGTTTTAATGTATGTGGAAGTGACCATGAATGTGGATGCATTAGTGGGACTTTCCATCGTATTCTCAGAATACAATATGTCGGTGTCCAACTTAATCATATCTGGCAGTTAGTAAATACGTAACAGCAAATGTATATTGTTCATATTTTAACCATGTTTCTGTCTTTCCCTTTCGTTTCAGAAATTACATACCAAGAAGTGATTAGTTTTAAAACGTCTGATCTTAAAATTGATAACTTGGAAATTGAACAGTAAGCGCCTCTTCCTCCTCACTGTGGACTGTTTAGCAACTTGGCTTTTACAACTTGAAGTGGTCCTGTTGACCAAAGATTTGTGACCGCACTGGAGAAATCTCCTTAGTGGACTATTTGCCTATTACGCTGAATGTAGCAAAAATATATTTATTTTTCCTGCCACCTACTTGACAGGAGTATATCCTGATTTTAAAGTTCCAGCTCAGGCGCTAGAGCAGGGAAAGCCAACTTCAGTCCTCAAGGGCCACCAACAGGTCAGGATATCGTGGCTCAGTGCAATGGTGCAATCCAGTGCTGAAGCACGGATATTCTGGAAACCTGACCTGTTGGTGGCCCTTGAGGACTGGAGTTGGCCAGTCCTTACTAGAGGAAAGTTCCCATGAAACTCATCATAACGATCACTATACACATGCACCCCTGAAGCTGCTTCTTCCCTTACAAAAAAACTAATATATATTGCAGGCCACACACAGATCTTGTGTGCATAATGCTCATCGCTACCAACCTCCAACCTCTAGTAATGATTAACCATGGCGTCTTTCTCTACAGCAGTAGTTTTCTCATGGTGGTTTAAACATGCGCATATGAAATGACTGGCAGGGCCCAGTAGTACGACATGCATTGCTATATCATGACACAGCAGTGCATGTACATGTTTCTGAGAAGTACAAGCGTTTCCCATGAATGTGAAAAGCCGCTTTTTGTGTGCGATGATCTGCACGTTACAATTCAGTTAGAATGCCAAAAAAGGGAGGTGTTGTGATCTATAGTGTACATAAGGTATATGCTGAAAAATGCTTTCTGCCAATTGACATGACTTTTGCTTGCTTTTATCTTTAGCTGGTGCCTTTAGAGGGTGAAGGGGCATGGTAATGAGATCATGCATCCTAGTTCTGTCCGTTTGCTGATTGTCCGGATGGCGATGTCTGAGAATTGTCAAAAACAAAACGTATTTGTTCTACTGCCAATAAAAATTGATCTTTTAATTTCTTCTTGGTCTTAACTCTGTTAGAGTGAGAGAAGGTAGTCATCTGAATACCTAGAGCAGCCCATATGCTGATTCCACACCAAATATATTCCAGACTATGGTAATGTGGAAGTAGGCTTTCAAGTGTTCTGGAATGTGCTTTATTTAATGTATCATTGCTGAAGGTGCAACCAAACAAGAGCAAGATCGCTATGCCACTGAAGCTGCTTCCCACACCATCACTTCTGTGGTGAGATGGTGTGCTGCCAAGAAGCACATTGAATGGAGCCATTGCCCATAGAACCAGATGTTCATATGATCTACCTTGGACATTCTCGTCTCTTCAGGGCATGGTGTTACAATGACCGAGAGGCACTCGCCACATTGCAAGACTGTGACATGTACAGTATCTACACTTTGTGCTAAATGCTGTTAAGATTTAAACTGCTCCTGTAGTTGGTACTATATGGCTTTATAGCATGTATTCCAAATACAGCTGAAGATGTCAACATGGTTAAGTATTCAGTGCTATCTTCCAGAAACTATAATGTGACATTGAAGAAAAGAACGTCTTCATTGCCAGTGACACACACGCTCAATATGCACTGTGTGATGGTGAGCTGCTACTCATTTATTTATTAAAATGGCATCAACCAACCAACCCCCATTTCTGTGTTACTGTATGACTTGCAGGGATGGTTTCTTTGTAACCGTCGTGTGAGATTATCACACAAGTGGCAAGAAGAGAAACCAAGCTAGAAATTTGCTTTGAAATGGAGTTAAAACAGGAATTATACCTATCGGGCTACTGCGAGGAATATCGATTTTAAAATAGTAAAAACCATGTGAAGGGCTTTAAACGTACAGTGTGTCTGTTCAATGGGGCAGCCCAATTTCACTTGCAGAATATTTTTTTTTCCAAATACCTTACTAATGCAATTTGTGTGTTTCCTTTAAACCAGGGGTGTTCAATCGCAGTCTTCATGGCCCCCCACGCACAACAGGTCAGGATTTCAGGATATCCCAGCTTTAGCACAGCTGGCTCAATCAGTCCCTGCTTCAGCACAGGTAACTCAGAGGCTCAGTCGCTGACTGAGCATCTGATTGAGCAACCTGTGCTAAAGCTGGGATATCCTGAAAACCTGACCTGTTGGGGGACTAGAGTTGAACTCCTGCCTTTAACAAATGTAATTTTACTTGATGCTTACGATGCACATTTCACTTATTTTATTTTATTTTTTTAATGTGTTGTAAAGTGTAATATTTTTAAGGGACCATTGTGAGCGTTCATCAATGAAATGATTAGTTTAGAGCAGGGGTGTGCAAACTTACCTTTAATGCGCCCCCCTATCTCCTCTCCATCTCGCGCCCCCCTATCTCCTCTCCATCTCGCGCCCCCCTGCACGGCTCCGGCGTCAAATGACGTTGCGGGGTCATGTGACGCCGGTTGTCATGGAGAAGCGTCGCTGAGACCAATGGAAGTAAAATGTTAGAGGCCTCTCGATCCCCGGCATTTATTTTAAATACAGAGGCCCCGCGCTTCCCTGACGGTAACAGCTGCGGCCTTCTTCCCATTTCCCCCTCCCCCCCACAGAAAATCTCTCACATCCCACTGCGCACCGGGGGTTTAGAGATTTGAAAACCTCACTGATTTCTTCAAGGGAACTGTGGGACAGTAGGAAAGCGTCATTACTTGTAATATGTATCGGCCTTTTAAAGAAATGCGTTGCTGCATTAGGCCTCGGGCATGGTTGGTGCTGAGGCGCGCTGAGGCACGCTGCTGCTCGGCAGTGAGACCCTGCAGCCCCAATGAGAGTGGCTTTAGCAGGGGCTCGCGCACGCTTCCGGAAGCGTAGGTCTTTTTCAAAAGAGATTTTCGCGCTCACGGGAGCGCAGGGCCGGTCACTGAGGGCGAACCAGCTCCGTGACGTCACAGGAAGCCCCCCCACCCCCCGGCGGCGCTCGGACCAAGGCCAAGCACCCGCTTTCCCTCAGCCTCCGCACGGCTGCAGTCCTATGGACGCAGCCTTAGAAAGAGCAGACAAGCATATTTTGAGAACTGAACTAGGTCTCACTGAATATGAAGTAACTGGCAATTAGCACCCTGACCAGCCTCTTCATGGGTGCTGTAGAAAACAATGCGGTGAGCGCAACTACAAAGAATGAGAAATTGATTTTCTTCATGGGTGCTGACAGTAATAGTTCAGTCTGTAGCGTGTGTACTGTAGCTCACATTGCGTTATTTCACAATGTAGGGTGTTTTTATGAACAGGGTTTGCAAATCACAAAGCTCTACTGGCTGCCGGCATTTGCGTTACATGCAGAATATACTCAACTACAGCAATGCGGATGCTACTAACCTGCAGTTTATTTCCAGTCTCTCCGCAAGAACAGGAACTTATCAGACATTCTATTTATTTTTCTAAGTGAAACTTTTTTACCGGCACCCACCATATGAAAATTTCCCTGGCAGTAAATTGCCTTGGAGACGGAAGTACAGTCCCAGAAGTGACGTCACTGCTGGCAAAAGAGGCCATCGGCGATGTCAGTGTTAGCCGCTCCCACCGGTCACCAGAGAGGAGGAACGAACACACACACACGTGCGCGCTCTCCTGAGATCTCTGGGCGGGGGCTGCGAGACCCGGGCGCTGTTTCCCCCGCAGCTCCGCTGGGGGAGAGGAGAGGTTGGGGGGTGGGGGCTGCTCCGGGCAGGGGGACTCGACAGCTCGTATCCAATAACGAGGAGGATGGGGTCGATGGCCCTGGATTGCTCACACATCCCACACTGAGCACAGGCGCGTGTGCCTCAGCTCCCCCGAGATGATCTTTTCGGCCGGGAGATGTGCCTGGAGGGAGGGGGGTGGGAGAGCCTGTGGACCATGCTGAGCGCGCAGCTCTGCTGGTGGCGGAGAGAGCTGGGGGGGCCTGCGGGACATGGTGAGCGCACCCTCCAGCCCAGCACCACACTTGGAAGACACACAGACTGACACGAATACACATGAGGAATTCACAGTTACTATAAATATAGAAGTGCAAATAGCTAAAACACGCGTTCTAAGTCCAACTTCTTCGTGTTTTGTATTTGAAATTGTGTTTTTGGTTTTTAATTAAAAACATCATCACAAATACAATTTCTGTGACAAAACAGTAACAAAAGACAGAACTTTCACTTCATGTGCGTGCTCGGCGCACACACACTTACTTTTTTTGTGGTTCTTAGCATTTGGGCAATTTACAGATCTACAGTATCTGTACGTAAAATTATTCCATTTAAAAAAAAAATGATACTTTGTCATATAACACATGCATTGGATGAAGTGAAATTGCACCTTTAAATTACATCTAAGCCAGATTAATGCTGTTTGTAACTAGTAGCATATAACTCGGAGAAGGCATTATATCATACCAGTAAATGACCGGAGTAAAACCTGTACATTAAACGAGTTTAACCGCTTTCCCCGGCCCGTGCTCTTTACCCAACACCTGGAGTCTCCCAAATTCACATGTGCAAAGTTTTAATATCCTTACTTGATAACATCGGTTCCAATTGAATCAATTAATTTTAGACGTGATACTACTTAATGGGTTCTTCATAGATCTAAAAGTGTAGCTTTTGTCTTTTGACAACCGCCCACGTTTCTTCATACTGTACGTAGCATAAAGAATGTGTCATTATTCATATCACTCGCCTGCCCAGCAGCAATCCTACATCCTTCACTTAATCCATTTAGGCCACTACACAATCTAGTGAGAAGCAGGATGACGCACAGTTATTAATGTGTCAACCTCTCCAAGTGAGCCTAGAAAAACAAAAGGGGGGTTAGTAAGACAGGACATGCATCACTTCATAGGCAGCCATTGAATGTCGATATTTATTCATTTTTAGGGAAAAAATTGCAATTTGTCAATTTATATTTAATTTTGCTCTTCTTGTGTCACCATGTAATTTTAGTGAGTGGTTAGATGGAAAAAAAGGAGAAATAAGTTATTTAACCTTAACCCCTTCAGTATCTGAATCAGTGCTTTCCAACCTTTTTTGTTTGGAGGAACCCTTGAAGTATTTCGAAAAATCTCGGGGAACCCCTATCTGGCTGACACATATTAGGTTAGACGGGGTCAGTCAGAAAATTTCACACCTCACGAGCCACCTCTATTTCCCACAATCTATCCATGTATTTCTCTCCCATCCGTCTCACTAACTCTCCACCCCTCCCGCCTCGCATGTATTTATCCCTTGCGTCTCACTCTTACTCCCGCCGCCCTCCCTTCCTTTTCTCACTCGCCCCTACCTTCCGTCAATTACCCCACTCGCACTCAATCCACCGTACAAAATACATACCAAAAAACCCCCCCACCAGGGGGGTGGGGGAGATCTGTGGTCCGTAGGAGGAACCCCTGAGACTGCTTCAAGGAGCCCCAGGTTTCCACGGGACCCTGGTTGAGAATCACTGGTCTAATGATGGATACAGTGCCTCACAAGAAAAGTGCCACCCCAGAGGCTCCAATGATGTATGCTGTACAGCATACATCATATCCATTTGCTCTGCTCTCTAAGGCAGGGGTCTGCAAACGGGGGAGGGGGGGGGGCAGCGGTTACAGAGGCCCATGGTAACGCGGCATCGTGTCACGATGCCTTGGCAACAAGACGCCAGACACCAGGTAAGGGGGGGGGGGGTGCGAGCAGGCAGAGGGGCACAGACTGAAAGGTTTGCGCACCCCTGCTCTAGGAGATGTCACAGGAGCACCGATCGCAGACTACATTGAATGGGACCCCTGGCTGGATCACGTGATCCATCAGTACCAGAGGGCGCCAAGAGGTGGCAGGACTCTGGTGCTGAGGGGGTTAGTATTACTACAACATTAGGATGTTTAGTGGAGTGTATTGCATTCATTTTTCTCCCGTTTTTTCGAGACCTGAGCTGACAGTTGTATGAAGATTGAATAAAGAAGATTCACTTATCACACCCATTATGTGATATTCTGTGTTTTTAGATTCTGCACCAAAAATGTTTTCAAGTTTAGAATATTTTATACACATTTCTTAGGCATAGTAGATTAACTAACTTAAGATGGCATTTCCAACAACTAGAGCACAGCAGCAGAAAAACAATATATTTATGAAAAATTGTATTGTATTGCCAATAATTCCTCCCCTCATATCCCCTATAATCACTCCCCAAATTTTAAACTGATGCAATCAAATAAGGATAAATCAAGGGAATTTAAAAAAAAAATCTACTTGAATTAGTTTGTGGGTATGTACTGTAGTACTGTATATTCTAAACAATATTGGCAACAGTTCCAGTCTTATCACATTTCACACAGGCCCATAAGCTTCATATAGTTTTGTAATCTAAATGTCAGAATGTTTATTTTTGCAGAACTGCATGCTTGCATGTTGCACAATGTTAGATCAAAAGGGAGGAGTGCAGCTCTTGCCAATTTAGATTTAAGGTAGTAATCCGACTGCTTCAATGTAATGGTGATATAATAATTCTTATGAGGAAACAAGGAGCAGAGACATAGCATAACTGTGTGGTCATTTTATAAGCCATAAAAGCGCATGAGAAAACGCACAAACATCTGATAAAATGAATCAATGCCGCCCGCAGGCTGAAGGTGATTAGATGCCTATCTCCCCTCTTGTGTTCTTCCTCGCAAAGCCCTCGTGATGTCACTCCCGATGGTGTTTCTTGGAGGGGTGAAGGGGGAGAAAGCGAGGAACAAAATCATCAGACTTCATGCCGATTGTCAGAGGATTCAGTCCAGATAAACTTCAGCCCTACGCGTTTCACAGATCAACTGCTTCCTCATTGGCTCTCCTGAGCCTCTGAAGAAATGCATAGGGCGGAAATTTATATGTACCAGATCCTCTGGCAATCGGCAT
Source organism: Ascaphus truei (assembly GCF_040206685.1). NCBI lineage: Eukaryota > Metazoa > Chordata > Amphibia > Anura > Ascaphidae > Ascaphus > Ascaphus truei. The sequence goes on along the minus strand of NC_134487.1, from coordinate 56,728,391 downwards.
AGTGTGGCCATGAAACGCCATCGAGAGTGACATCACGAAGGCTTTGCGAGGAAGAACACGAGAGGAGATCAGTGTGTCTTCACACCTCCAGCCTGCAGGCTACATTGCTTGATTTTATTGAATGTTTGTGAATTTGATCATGCTCTTTTATTGCTTATAAAACGACCACATAGCATAACCCTGTCTTTTTTTTTTTGTTTTCTTCTAAGAATTATGACATCACTATTATATTGAAGAAGTCGGATTACTATCTTAAATCACATTTTGATCTAAGATTTCTGTAGGACCATATGGAAAGTCTCTTCAATGGAGCAGCACCTTACTAATGATAAGGGTTGTATTTTACCAAATATTCTGTCACAAAAATCCTTGTCATTTTTGTTTATTTTTATTTATGGACTATAGCTTGATTACATATTTCCCTGCACTATAATATATTATTTGAAGATTTGATGTACTTTAGCATTTTGTCTTTGAATGTTGCACAATGTACCTACTAGTTTCCTCACCCTTATTTGAAGGACATTTTCCACCGTGCACTGCATGTTTCTCTCCTTTTATAGTGCTCAAAGTTTACTACAGACACCATTGCATTATTTCCTTTTTATCTGAGATGCTACATATACTTTATACAGTGTGCAAATATGTCTGTCAAAGATGCCTGCAATCTAGCAAACTAACACGGCTAAATTTTATCCCAAGTAGAACAAAGATTTATGGTTTAAATGGGCATTTTATGTTCCCTCTACCCTCCCAAGATGAAGAGCGCTGTGACGTTTGGAAGCTCTGTACACGATCATATTAACTAAGAAGAACAGTCACTAGAAGCTACAGGTGGTGCCAAGGTTCTTGCACCACTGGTATGTTATAGTGTGGTATTCTTTGTTATCACTGCCATTACATACTATTGAGAAAATCTGTGATATTCAGCAGGTGCTTTGCGACATCTGTATAAGAAATATACTCTTCTCAAGGACCAGTAAAGCTATTAACTGTGCACGATTTCCCTTTGTCGATATCTATCTAAACCAGTTCTGAGTATGAATGCATCATTCCAATCGTTTCCCTCTTTCTGTGTAGACTAGAAACCAATACAACATGTTTCTCTATGCAGTTGCTGAGCTTTACTGTCTGGTCTTAATACAGTCATTCTTCAGAGGATGGAATACCAGTCTTTGCGACATGAAACTTAATCTGATTTAATGTAAAATTAATGTTTTGGTGTATTAATTCACCACCAGGAGTTGTATTCATATGCTGAAAAGTTGATGTATCAAATAAAAATATGTTTTATTTAGAAAGTGGTGTGCCATTGTCGTGGAAGAATGATTGTGTGTGTGCCGAAGTAGTTGCTGCAAGAACTGAGTAGTGAGCACATTGGCTATTCCATATAATGTAAGGTGTGAATTTCCATTCCTTTTCTGTTTGGTCTTAATACAGCCCATATCTCCAGAGGGATCTGCTTGTTATTGTAGAGTGTCCTGCCAAAGCTGGAATACTCATTTATTCCAGGTTTGGAAGTGTGTATAAATATAGAGAGGCAATCTATCAATTTGTGAGGTTGGGGACATTTTCATAGGGACAGTAACATTTGTATTTGGTGGAATAAAGGGTTAATTCTGACCTCTACCACTGAAAGCCCAGCCCGATCACGTTTTGTTGATGACCAACCAATATGGTCCATTTAATTCTAGTTGCATTACTTTTAGTCATGATGCCACGGGTTTAAACACCTTTCCTGCCACAGGCACATTCAATGCATTGCAAGGCACCAGAAAGATCTATTTACTTTGCACAGCATTTTTTATAATATTACTTGTATTTAAAAAAATTGTCTATCTACTGTATGAACCAAAACTATTTTATGTGGAAGGGTTCATATTCAAGTCAATATACTGTCAGTTTGATAAATGCATAGTTTAAGAGGTGACTTGTCTTGCTTAAGTTTACATAGTCATGAAAATTCAGCCAATACAGTATCTTCATCTTAACTAATTCTGCCCTTGTTTGCTGCAGATAAAGTACTAGAGGCTCTTTGTAAATACTTTGCTCCATTCCCCACAAGTCACAAAGCTCCATTCATGCATATACATGCCTGCTGCAGAAGCTGGCTGCATACACCCCTTTCTCCATGTAAGTAAGCCTAGCCCCTAAGTAACTAATGTATGCAAAGTTATTGGTGCCAAAAAATCAAACTAACACCTTTCAAATATACTGCAATACAATCCAGACAAGATATGCGGCATCGGACACTAACACAGAGGTGTCAAACTCCGTGCTCAAGGGTCAACTAACAGACCAGATGCTTCAGCATAGGTGGCTCAATTAGTGGCTGAGCCACGGATTGAGCCAACTGTGCTAAAGCTGGGATATCCATAAAACCTGCCCTGTTGGTTGACCCTTGATGACTGAGTTTGACACCTCAGCTCTAGCATATTCATATAAACATTCACACGAACCTCACATACTGTATCCCAGAACGATGAAGCAAGCTGCCACTTCCCCAATGTCATACTGTGCACCACGTTAATGTCAATAATCATTTCCAGCATCACAATACATTCATTAAACGCTGTTCATCTATATACTTATACGTACTCAACATATTTACAACATTTTGGATCCTTTTCACCCCCCCCAAAAAAAATCGGCCTTTAATTGTCATAGAAAATGCACAGAGAGATTTATTTACAGAGGAACGGTTTAAGTGGGGAAAAAATAACCACACAATATAGATACGTGCTCCGCTTCTGTGACTTAATCAAGTTCATACACTGTCCGAAATCAGACTTGTAAAACGGCACTCAGAACATTTTTAAAACAGGGTAACGCCTTTGCTTGGAAATGTGTCAATGCCAGCAGGGGCTTCATGTAGCAATGCAGCGATGGATCCAACACCCAGAATCCAATGTGAAATAAAAGCAAACTTTCTGTGTACAGAATTTTGAAAGTCTTCTGGCACCACCAGTTTCCATGGAGCACAGACTGATAACTATTGCCCTATTCATAAAGCGATCTCCCAAAATACATGTAAGTGAACCGTGAGCTTAATAACTCCCCACTGATCTCTATGGTGCCTCCGATGCCAGAAGAAGGCATGTCCCCTTCCAGTGGTAATGTACCTGTGGCGCTATTATGTTATTTGCCTCAGAGTATACTGGTTGCTATATATAATGCTTGTGGTTTCTTAGCGCCTTTATGACCTCCATGTTCACTAGACTGTTTTGAATTACTTTGTTCTAATGAAACGTGCATAAATCATGTCCCATATTTACTTGGCAGTCTTCTGCTATATGGCTGGAAAAAGGACAGATGGGACGACGCCCTGCAGAAGAAGATCAGGGCCAGACTGAAGGCAGTAGTACTAAAATATTAGTTTATTTGGCCAATGCCAGGAAGTAAAAAGGAAAGAATCTTCCAACGCGTTTCACACCGACACTGACGCTTCGTTATAAGACACTCGTCCAATGATGGACAACACCTTACAGACCATTGTCAGAAATGTGCCCTCCCCCTTTTGTCTTCTGTACGCTCACAGTGGTAATGACACTGTGTCTGGGGCAGAAAACCCTGATTTGAACCCCACTCCCTGTCCCTTGTCATTTGGTAAATCTCTTGATCATCTTATGCATCAAGCATGAACTTAGATTATAAGATTTTCAGGGACAGGTTATCTGTACAGTTCAATGAATGACAACTTGTCTACATTTAAGTGCTACATAAGAAAACAAATAATCGTTAAATAATTAACTTATCCTCTAATACAGGGGTGCGCAAGGGCGTGGCGCTTATAGAGGCCCTGCGCTTCCCTGAAGGAATTTAAATTAAATGCTGGGGATTGTGTGAGGCCTCTGTAACTTCACTTACCTTACCTTCTAGCAATGTGCGTCGTAGCAACCCGGCGTCATGTTGCCATGGCAACGTCATTTGGCAGGGGGGGGGGGCGAAGGAAGAAAACATTGTGCACCCCTGCTCTAATAACTGGGCCTTGGTAGAAAAGCCAGTGTGGCAAAAACTCTAATAGACAAAGGGGCCTATGCAGAGAGCAGCGCTATTTCGAAATTCGCCATTTTTTGGAGAAAATCGCGCAGAAAGCAGCAGAAAATGGCGAGTTCCGAAAAACGCGCCAATTTTTCTTTTCTATTTGTAAAACTCGCCTCGCGGCTGGCGAGAACCTCAATCTCGCCAGTTTTAAAAATATCCTAATGCAGAGAGGCGCGAACGGCATCTAGCGGCTGTTCGCGCCAATAAAATGGCGCGATTGTCTCCTTTTTGCCTCGCCAGAAAAAATTGGCAAGAAGCTGCCGCTCGCGGCCATTGCAAAGGGAAAAAAAAGGCGCGAATTTGTTTTTACACGTTTCTGAAGCGCGCATCTCGCCAATTTAAACTCGCCACACGCATCCATGTTAAACATAGCAGAATTCGCACTTTTCTGCATATGGAGAATAAAACTCTCCAAAAAAGCTACTTTTTAATAAATTCGCCAATTTTAAAATTCGCTGCTCTCTGCATAGGCCCCAATATATGTTATTTTCAGAGTATGGGCAGGCCTAATTTTATAAAGCTAGTAAAATCAGTGATGAAAAATAATTTTTGCATTTTATGTCTTTGAGTGTTTTAACTGTATTGAAATTCCAATGTGTTGCAAGTAAAACTGAATGTTGAAACAATGGTATAATAAATCAAATATCATATCCTTTGATTTGACCTTGCTGGTTAAGTCAATATCTTTATATTGTCACTATTCATCAGTGATCCCATGCATTCTAAGATAAAGTATTATACTGGATTAGTTTAATTTTTTTTTATACTGAGAAATTTAGAACTAAAAAATATATATACACGTTTTAAGTTATGATGAGGGAAAAAGACAACAAGAAACCTCCACCGTATTGCATATAGCAAATAAAGAATATCACTTGTGAGCACATTCACATGTCTTAGACAGGTCTGCAACCCTGCCTTTCACCATTATCACCCAGCATACTGCACTTCCACTGCAGCAAGGGATTCTGGGATATGACATGAAAATGAGCACACAGTGTCTCACCTTTTGTCTGAAAATCCATTGTTACATGGAGCCCATATAAGCTAATGTTTGCTGTTCACACAGCTTTAAAGCACAGCATGGGAATCAGATGCAAAGCCAGAGAAACCATTCACAGACATGTTTCAACCTTAATGGGTATCATCACAGTGAAGTTGGTTGTACTGCTGGCTTTGCTTTTTTTACTTCATCATTTTATATTACACTCAGCCTTAAGGGAATCTAATTCTAATTAAGATATTCGTTCTTTTTTTGGTATATGAATATTTATTGAAAAAGGACCTAGACGCAAAAGTTAGGGGAAAGTTACTGTTGTGTGAAAAATAAAGTACACCCTCTTTGAATTCTATGGTTTTATATATCAGGACATAATAACAATCATCTGTTCCTTAGCAGGGGTTAAAATTAAGTAAATACAACCTCAAATGAACAACAACACATGACATATTACACTATCATGATTTATTTAACAAAAATAAAGCCAAAATGGAGAAGCCATGTGTGAAAAACTAAGTACACCCTTACTGCTTCCATGGGAATTAAGATGCTAAGTAGCAGACAGGTGCTGCTAATCAAATGCCCTTGATTAATTGATCATCAGCAAGTGTGACCACCTCTAAAAGCCGAAGTTTTAGCAGTTTGCTGGTTTGGAGCATTCAGGTGTGTGTTAACACAATGCCAAGGAGGAAAGACATCAGCAATGACCTTAGAGAATAAATTGTTGCTGCCCATCAATCTGGGAAGGATTATAAGGCCATTTCCAAACAATTTAAAGTCCATCATTCTACAGTGAGAAAGATTATTCAAAAGTGAAAAACATTCAAGACAGTTGCCAATCTTCCCAGGAGTGGACGTCCCAGCAAATTCACCCTTAGGTCAGACCGTGCAATGCTCAGAGAAATTGCAAAAAACCCAAGAGTTACATCTCAAACTCTGCAGGCCTCAGTTAGCATGTTAAATGTTAAAGTTCATGACAATACAATTAGAAAAAGACTGAAAAAGTATGGTTTGTTTGGAAGGATTGCCGGGAGAAAGCCTCTTCTCTCTAAAAAGAACATGGCAGCACAGCTTAGGTTTGCAAAGTTGCATCTGAACAAACCACAAGACTTCTGGAACAATGTCTTTTGGACAGACGAGACCAAAGTGTAGATGTTTGGCCATAATGCACAGCGCCACGTTTGGCGAAAACCAAACACAGCATATCAGCACAAACACCGCATACCAACTGTCAAGCATGGTGGAGGAGGGGTGATGATTTGGCTTGTTTTGCAGCCACAGGACCTGGGAACTTTGCAGTCATTGAGTCGACCATGAACTCCTCTGTATACCAAAGTATTCTAGAGTCAAATCTGAGGCCATGTGTCCAACAGCTAAAGCTTGGCCAAATTGGGTCATGCAACAGGACAATGATCACAAGCACACCAGCAAATCTACAGCAGAATGGCTGAAAAAGAAAAGAATCAAGGTGTTGCAATGGCCCAGTCAAAGTCCAGACCTCAACCCAATTGAAATGCTGTGACTGGACCTTAAGAGAGCTGTGCATAAACAAATGCCCACAAACCTCAATGAACTGAAGCAATGTTGTAAAGAAGAGTGGGCCAAAATTCCTCCACAACGATGTGAGACTGATAAAGTCATACAGAAAATGATTACTTCAAGTTATTGCTACTAAAGTTGGTTCTACAAGCTATTGAATCATAAGGTGTACTTAGTTTTTCACACATGGCTTCTCCATTATGGCTTTATTTTTGTTAAATAAATCATGACACGGTGTAATATGTCATGTGTTGTTCATCTGAGGTTGTATTTACCTAATTTTAAGACCTGCTAAGGAACAGATGATTGTTATTATGTCCTGATATGTAAAACCATAGAATTCAATGAGGGTGTACTTTCTTTTTTCACACAACTGTATATAACAGTGGTAGAATAGTTCAGAATGGGAAAAGCTTCATGATAATAGAACACTTTGAATTAACCACTTGTAGATCGACTGCATGTTGGTGTTCAGGGTTTAAGTAGGTTAAAGGTATAATTGGTAGTAGGACTCCGTACATATGGTGCTGATGTCTTCTAAATAAAGGAGTGAAACATAGCGTGATATTGCTTACAAACTGTAAGAAGCGCAAAGTTAAAAACAAACTCGCAAGATATCAACAAAACATAAGCAGTTAATGGGAACCGCCCAGCTCGGGCTTTTACTGCAACTGTAGGCAGTCTTGGGCGTAGGTCCCACGCCAGAACTATGTGTGAGGGATTCTCCTCTCTGACCAGGGTTTCTCCGTCTGTGTCTCAGTCAGAGATGTCAGGTTGAAGCGTCTGCTCCGGGCGGCTTGTTGGTTCAAGGTGCCGAGTGTGCTGATTGTGAGCCAGGCAATCCAGGAGAGTTAACCTTACGCATTTCGCTTGGTAACTTCTTCCGGAGTGATGACACTGTCCTCATCCCTACTTGTAATATAGGCTAACTAATTAGACCTAGTTATTTATTAGGGTCTGCCTGGTAATTAATAACAGTAATCAAACACATCATTTAATACAATAAGACCAAATTACAAATTTATATATATATATATATTTTTTTTTTTTATTTAAAAAAAATCTGTTACAATAGCAAAGTAAAGATATCCTAAATTGATATAGTAGGTGTGTAAAAAGTGATAACATTATATTGTATACAGTTAGATGCACTGTCTTATAACAAATTAAGCCCATCAACTGATTTACCTGGATTTTGTGATGTTAGTAGAGGTGTGGACTATATAAAATGAATTGATAATCTAAAATCTGCTGGTTCAGAATATTGAATCTAATGATATGGTAATGTATACTGTAATTCACTATGATGGAGGAGGAGGAAAGAAAGCCAACAAATATTATACAATGGCGCATAATATTGTTATTGTCTCCTTTGATTCTTGATTTTACGGATCACTTCCAAAAAGTTCTCAAATCTATTTCTGCATTTAACCCTTTTGGGATCAAAGTTTTGAGAGTTTGGAAATTTGGGTAATTACCTTTTTTTTTTTTTTTTATAACTTGAGTTTTATTGGAAAAGGCATACAAAATGTACAGTACAGAATATGGGTTTAAAATGGCAACTTGTGTACATTGGATGTACATAAAACAATGTGGATCATTCAGGCTTATTGGTGTAGATGGTGTAATCATGTGGTTTTTCGGTCCCTACTCGGCCACATGATGTATGAATAAATCATATAGTAAGAGCAATAATAAAAATAATAACCAGGATTAAATTACAATGGAAATATGTATATACATATATAAAATAAAATACGTAAATAATAATAAAAAAAAAAAAAACTCGGGGGGGGGGGGGAGAGAGGGTGTGGGAAGGGGGGAAGTTGTGGGGGGAAAGGAGGGGAAGGGACGGAGATCTAGTCCTCGGGTTGATCTTGAGGTCATATTGGGAGTCTAGTCCCTCTTCGTTAGTTGCGTGTTCGTTTGTCTATGTTGACTCCCCCAGAGGAGAACGCATCTGGTAATATTAATGCCAAATTGTGGTACTCTCAATCCCCGGGATATCTGTCTGTGCCAGCCAAGGCGTCCAGACTTTTAGAAAATTGTCGCCAGTGTCGTTAACTAAACTGGTTAACTTATCCATCTGGCAGATGAACCAAATGCGATTTCGAATCTTTGGGATGTTTGGTATATCAGGGCGTTTCCACAGTGCTGCGATCTCGCATCTCGTTGCGAGTGCAAAATGTGCTATTAGCTTGGAATTTGCTTTTGATAGGCCCGGCAGCGGTCTGTTTAGCAAGAACAGCCACGGGTCAGGGGGAATTGTGAGGTCAAAAACCCTCTGGATCCAATTTCTGATTTCGTCCCAAATCGGGAGTATTTTTGGGCAAGACCACAGCATGTGTAACAAATCTGCTGATCCGCCACACTGCTTGGGGCATAGTGGGGAGGATCCCTGTATGAATTTAGATAAATTCAGTGGGGTGAGGTACCACCTCATGAGGACCTTATATGCGTTCTCCTTTAGGGTGGTACATATGGAGCTTTTGGCGGAGGCCAAGTAGATAGCGCTCCATTCCTCCTCCTCTAGGGTTTCCCCTAGGTCTGTTTCCCACTTAGTCCTATATGTGGGGATTTGTTTTTCAGGGTCAGCAGAACCGATTACCTCCCCGTATACTGTCGATATAAGTCCTTTTGTGTCAGAGTTAGCCCGACAGAGCTTTTCGAATTTTGTCAAAGGGGGGTATGGGGCGTATTTGTTGTAAAATGCTCTGGCCTGGAGGTATTTAAAGAATTCAGAGTGAGGTATTTCTTTTTCTAATCTTAATTGATCAAAGGTCTTGATTTTCTGGTTGTCTCCTTCCAGGTCTTTTATTCGTGAATAGCCTTTTTGTTTCCAAATCGGGATACTAGACCCCACCATGCCGGGTGCGAACGCTGGGTTATTCCAAATGGGGGACATCATCGAATGTTTTGATGTCAGGGAATTCTTAAATTTAGTCGTCTCCCAAATCGATAAAGAGTTGGTCATTGAGGTGAGCGGCATCTCTCTGCGATTAAACGCTGTTTTCGGTAACCAAATCAGGCCACTAAGCTCCTTTGGGGAGCAAGCGGCGTTTTCTAAATCTACCCATCGTTTCAATTGGGGGTTAGAGTGCCATTGAACAATTTGGCTTAATTGGGCCGCTTTATAGTATGTTAATAGACAGGGTACCGCCAAACCGCCAGCCGCAACAGGTCTTTTCATATTGGAGCGATTGACTCTCGATTTTTTCCTACCCCAGATAAATTTATAGATTTCTGTTTGGAGCGAGAGTATATCTGTTGTTTTAAGTGGCACAGGGAGTGTCTGAAAGAGGTATAGGATACGTGGCAGTAGGTTCATCTTGACACTATGTATCCTACCGATCCATGATATCCTCTTGGAGGACCATCTATTTAGATCTTTTTTAAGAGTCCGAATTAGTTGGGGATAATTTGCGCTATAGATGAGGTTGGCCTCTCTGGTGATGTGGATTCCTAAGTACTTTATGTGTTTCTGTTGCCAGTTGAACTGGAAGTTTAACCTCAACAGCTTTTCTGTGTGACTAGGGAGGTTAATATTGAGTGCTTCCGATTTGGATTGGTTAATTTTAAAGCCAGATATCTTTGAAAATCTGCTCAAGAGGTCAAATAGGTTGGGTAATGTGGTAAGGGGTTTTGTTATGATTAATAGGATATCGTCTGCATACAGGGCCGCTTTGTGTGATTGCGAGTAAGCGTTTAACCCTGCGATATCCGGGTTAGCTCGTATTCTAGCAGCTAGCGGTTCGATACAGAGGGCGAATAGAAGGGGAGATAACGGGCATCCTTGACGAGTGCCACTTTTGATTTGAAATGAAGGTGAAGGGAAGCCCTGATGTATCACCCTAGCTGTCGGGTTTGAGTATAACGACATAATCGCCCTACTCATCTGATCCCCGAAGCCAAATGCTGCGAGCGTTTTTTGTAAGTATGGCCAGTCTATCCTATCGAATGCTTTTTCAGCGTCCAGACTTAACAACATGCTTTGGGTGTTATTTTTGTTAGCCAATTCTATCAGATCAATAATACGTCGGGTGTTGTCCGCTGCTTGTCTCCCTGCGATAAACCCGACCTGATCTGGGTGTATAAGTCTGGGTAGGATAAGACACAATCTATTGGCCAGTAATTTAGCATACAACTTAATATCTGTGTTAATTAGGGAGATCGGCCTGTAACTTTTGCAGTCCAGCGGGTCTTTGCCAGGTTTATGTATTAGTGATATGGACGCTCGCAGCATATCCTCGGGGATGGGAGCTCCTGCTAAGATTGCATTAAACATGTGGAGCAACCTTGGGGCTAAATATTTCACATATTTCTTGTAGTAGAGCCCTGAGAAGCCATCTGGTCCAGGTGCCTTTGAAGGCTTAAGTTCTTTAATAGCCTGGGATACCTCTTCCAATGTGAAGTCAGCTCCCAGGGCCTGTCGGTCGCACTCTGTCAATCTACCCAGGTTCGAGTTAGCTAAGAAATCTCTTAAGGCTGTGCTCGTATATTGATTATGTGCCACTTTTTTCCCATCATATAGGGATCTATAGAATTCTCCAAATTCTTCTACTATTTTCTGTGGGTTGGCCGTAATAATATCAGATTTTAAGCGTATAGCTTGGATGTTAAACTTAGATTGCCTGTTTTGTAGTGCTCGGGCTAGCATCGTATCCGGTCGATTGGCTTTTTCATAAAACTTCCTCTTGGACCAACTCAATGAATTATCGGCTTTGGAGGTTAATAGCATATTCAATTCTATCTTGGTGTCTTTGATTGCCTGCAGTAATTGTATATCAGGGTTATGTTTGTGTTTGGATGTTAGGGTGTGTAGTTTGGATTGTAGAGCAGTGATCTTGGCCTCTCTTTCCCTTTTCCGCTTGGCTGTGATGCTAATAATGACACCACGTAGTGTAGCTTTGTGAGCCTCCCACAGTACCGCGTGAGATTCAACAGAGCCCGTGTTGATACGGAAGAACTGCTCTATTTCGTTCCCGATCATCCCGCAGGTTTCGGGTATCTTAAGGATTGCCTCGTTTAGTTTCCAGTTCGCCCCCGGCCGGCTGAGCCGGATATCTTTGCACCTTAGCTCGATTGGTGCATGGTCCGACCATGAAATATCATGGATCGCCGTATGGGAGACCATCGGAACCATTCGACATGAAATAAGGAAGTAATCGATTCTGCTGTATGTGTGGTGTGGGTGGGAGAAGAACGTGTAATCCCTGTCCAATGGGTGCATCTCCCGCCATATATCTGCCAAGTGGTTGTTTTTGCAACCCTGGAGCAGGGATGCCCTTGTTTTCTTATTATCTGACCCCCCTCCTCCTGATCTATCTAGGCCCGGATGCAATGTCGTGTTGAAGTCTCCCGCCAGTATAACGCATCCCTTTGCTATCGACTGCAGGGTTTGGAAGAATTTACTGAAGAACGTTGCATCTTGTATGCATGGGGCATAAATGGTGGCCACTGTAATCCATTGTTCGTATATTGTTCCTACTAGTATGAGGAATCTACCGTCTCTATCTTTTTTAACTGACTGGGCCACAAATGGTGTGTTATTGTTGAAAAGGATGGCTACTCCTCATTTCTTCACTGGGGCTGAGGATGTGTAGAAATGGGAAAAACCCTTATCTAGGAATTTGGGTGTGTTTGTGCTGCTAAAGTGCGTTTCTTGTAATAACAATATGTCTGCCTTTTTCCTCTTATAGTCAGAAAAGGCTATCCGTCTTTTAATCTGGCTATTAAAGCCTTTAACATTGTGCGAGAGTAGTGTCAATGCCATATTGTATATCTTGACCAATGTTTCGCTATGATATATATGTACTCACCCATCCTGGTGTGTCTAGGGGTTTGCAGATGTGCGTCTGAGTCCGTGTTGCTTCTAAAGGAATTCTTACCTCGTCCGGGGGTGTTCTCTCGTCTCCTGGGGGGTGGGAGGGGATGGGAAGGAGGGGGAGGGGAGGGTAGGTTTACTGAACAAGGAGAGTTACATGGGGAGCAAAATAAAAAAAACAAATTAACACAGAGAAAAATAAGAATACAATGTAAGAAATTAAATAGAGCAAGAGCTCGCCTCGGGAGCCCCCGAGTTCGGCTCTTGTGCCCAGAGGGTAGGTCAGTTAATTCCCTAGGAACATGGGGTCCAATCCCCTTAGTAGGGACTGACCTCCCTGGGACTTGAGTACAGCTCCAGAATGTTGGGAGCTGCACCATAGTACGCATGCCCGGCGCAAGTGGGAGCCCCCACCGGCCCGGCGTAGAATACAACTCTAGTTCAATCCGCATGTATAACATGTTTTTGTAGCATATGCCGCTAAAGGTAACTTCTATTAACACACTAATTTCCCCTGCACCTTAGTGCTATAACCTCAACATAGACTTAAACACTAACACTCCTAAATATAATGATAGCAGTGGTGTTAACAATATTAACTTATAATAAAACTGGACGTATCCACTCGCCTCTGTGAGCCCATCTTGTCCTAACGTGTATTGCTTCTATCCAGCCCATTATGTCTTATCTGTATCCTGCTTTCTCCGTTCTCCCTCCCCCCATTCCCCACCTCTCATCCTCCTCTTTCTCGTCTCTACCTCTCCTCTTTCTTACTCTACGTCCCCCACTCTCTTCGTTCTACTCTCTTCACCTTACCTTAGTCTCCCCCTCTATCCCTTACCCCCTCTATCTCTTACCTCGCCCCTATCACCTTGTTCTCACCCTCTCATTCCCCCTCTTTCTCTCTCCTCAATCCCCCCTTTCTCCCCCTTTGGGTAATTACCTTTTTGAATATTTGTAGCATGATCTGCCTGTCTTACTTTAAGTTTTCTGGCTGTTCGACCCCCGTATTGTTTGTCACAGGACATTGAATAAGGTCAATTACATTTTTCAGTATCACAAGTAATAAAATCTTCTATGTTATATTCTTGTTTGTTCTGTGCGGACGAGAATGTTTTAAATAGTTTATTTTTTTCTCCTGTATATATTCAGTTTACAGGTTTTGCATTTTAAACATTCGAAGAAACCTTTAATATTCAGGTTTTTATTTCCTTTTTGATTAGTTGTTCTCTTCAAACAACTGGGTGCTAATCTCTGTTTCAAATGTTCTGCTTTTGTGAAAATGATTTGGGGTAATTGCAGAAGGTTCGCCTTTAGGATCGGATCTTTCTGTACTATAGGCCAATGTTTTGTAATTATTGCCTTAATTTTAGGAGCTAATATATTGTACTGTGTTATAAAAGCAACATTGATCTGACCTTCTGTCTCTAAAAATGTTAGTCTTATTTTTGTACAGTATGTGATTAGTTCTTTCCTGTCTGTATTCTTAACCTTTTCATATGCTTTCTGTGTTATATTTTTTTCTTGTCATGTTTTTTTCAGAATCGCATCTGCTTGCATTTCAAATCTCTCTGTTTTTGTACAGTTCCATTTCATTCTTCTTTATTCCCTGAAAGGGACATTTAACCATGTGTGATGATGATTGCTATTGGCTTCAATACAATAACTGGTTTGTTTTTATATTTCCATCTTCTATATAAATGTGTAAATAATGAAATTCGGTGGCGGGAGTTTCACGTTTTTGTGCAGTTTGGGTAAAGGATAAAATATGGGTAATTTTGGATTTTTAATAAGAATACATTCTAATTCCTCTTTAGTGAGAATCGCCTTCTTGAATCCTGCTGTGAGACGATTTTCCAAATCATATAAGTAACTCTCTGCTGGATCTTTCTCTAGTCTTATATATGTAGCGCTGCTTCCCCCACCCTCTGTGAGATTTACCCTGGCTACAGTCCTGTGTGCTGCTCGTTACCTGTTTGGCTCAGGAGATGCACGATGACATGGGGAAACAGGACAAGCTCTAGGTGATCCATGATGTTCTTTCTTGGCGCCAGCGCCTCCAGCTCCAGTAGAAATGAAGGCAATCCACACCATGACAGTCTTTTATCCCCATACATCTGTCCAATAGATTATGACAGCCTGATATAAAAAAAGGGATGGTCTTTATTCTGCAGCCACTGCATGATGTTATTACAGTGATTGCAATCAGTTGTAAGGGTAGCTTCCAGGATCCTGGATGGTAGAGGCCTTCTGGTAATGAGGAGGACTCACTAGAGTAGTGGTTGCACCCAGTCCATGAGGGACTGAGCACATGTCTTCCTCCCAGCCGGGAGGAGACTTGGCTTACATTCTCAACCTTTGAAGGGGAAGAGGTAACGGCCTGAACCCCACCCTGTGAGGGCTGGATTCATCTCTATAATTTAGGACACCTCCTCCTTGGTGCAAAAGGGGAGGGCACAGGATCTGCATCCTTATTGGACACATGCAGACTCCCAGGAAAACCCCCATAGGATAGCCTGTCACTGCCTGGATCTTACTAGAACTTACATGACAGGGAAAGCAGAAAGGTAGCTGGCCCAGCCATGGCTACATATATGTTGTAATGACATTGAGTAGTCTCAATGATTCGGTAATGTACTGTATGCTACTTTATCTAATAGAACTACACCTCCCTCTTATCTGC
Source organism: Ascaphus truei (assembly GCF_040206685.1). Classification (NCBI taxonomy): domain Eukaryota; kingdom Metazoa; phylum Chordata; class Amphibia; order Anura; family Ascaphidae; genus Ascaphus; species Ascaphus truei. The sequence goes on along the minus strand of NC_134487.1, from coordinate 56,713,301 downwards.
TGCTTTTATCAGAATCGTATTCGTTTTATATAGTCCACCTCTCTAATAACATCACAAAATACAGTTAGAGCCGTTGATGGTATTAATTTCTTATGATAGTGTATCTAACTGTATGTAGCCAGGTCCCCCTTTGTGCTCTACCTCCCGAGCCGGGGCGCATCAGGTGAAGGCTGCAGGGAGACGTCGGAATGGCAGACGGACCCGGAATAGGTGCCGGTAGCGTTGTGGGAGGCTGCGGGCAGTAGAGAGAGTGCTCCGGTGCGCCGGAGCTCTGCGGCGGCCCGAATATGCAGGGTGCCATCATCTTGAATAATTGCACATGCGCATTAGATGTCTCGTGCATGCGCAATGAGTTAGAGTTGCGACGGTCATGTTGAATAGGGCTCTGCAAGGGACTACAGTTCCCAGCAGCCCCAGGGGTTGCTACAACATGGGTGCAAACAGCCAATAAGACTGCCAGAAGCACGGCTAGCGAGAAGAGTTGCATTTGGCGCGCTTGGGACCACGCTTCAGTCAGGAGCAGGATGGCAACAGACAGGTAGTGTCCAGGGAGCAGTGCTTCCCTGGACTAGGCCTAAAGTTTGCCCACAGGCCCCAGTTAGACCCTGACCACTATTAGTTTGTGGCTGCTACAGGGAAGGCCCCAGATAGGGACACTTCCACTACAGCAGCACTAGTATTAGGCATCAGTGACAAGACGCCACGCAGTGCACGAGGCCTGCGGTCTGGAACCAGACCCAGGCCCATACTATCAGAGACACTCTTATAGGGACACCCTCCAGAGTTGGACACCTAGGGATCCAAGCGGCGTGGGACTCGTAGCGACCCAGCAAATCATCAGCCACGGTGGCTTGGTCTGGACTAAGACCAGGAAGGTATCTCATCTAACTGCACCAACAGTCCTCAGGGGTAGCGCTATTCCCTACACTTTGGGTGGGAACTCACATTGTGGGATGGATACTGGGATATTGGTGCCACCGCACCCCAAGTATTGTGGGGATATTCCCGAGAGATTGATATTGTGTTGTATAAGTGTTTATGTATTTAGGTGTTCAGTAAATATTCCTTTATCATACCAAGTGTATATATTTACTGTTGTATTGTCTTTGGAGGGGCTATCCTACTGTGTGATGATCCTTCTCTGGTGGAAGCACTGTGTGTTAGTGAACAAGGTCACCCCAGGCTCCCTTCATTGGTGGATAAGGCCTCTTGTAAGCCACTCAGGTAACGCACCACAGGTAGTTTCCCTAGACACGGGGGAAAGGAGGCTACATGTATACAATAGAATTTCATCACTTATTACACACCTACTATATCAATTTCTGATATCTTTACTTTGCTAAGGAAATACAATTTTTTAATATTTTGTATAAATTTGTCATTTGATTTTATTGTTTTCAATTACATGTTTGATTGCCAGGGTTAACTTCCCTGATTTGCCTGACTCACAATCAGCACACTCAGCACCTTGAACCAACAAGCCGCCCGGAGCAGACGCTTCACCCTGACATCTCTGGCTGAGACACATATGGAGAAATGCTGGTCAGAGAGGAAAATCCCTCACACACAGCTCTGGCGTGGGACCTACACCTAAGACTGCCTGCAGATTCAGTAAAAGCCTGAGCTGGGCGGTTCCCAGTAACTGCTTATGTTTTCCTGAAATCTTGTGAGTTTGTTTTTAACTTTGCGCTTCTTACAGCTTTTAAGCAACATGACGCTATGTTTCACTCCTTTATTTAGCAGAGAATGGCACCGTATCTACGGAGTCCTACTACCAATTATACCTTTTACCTACTTAAACCCTGAACACCAAAATGCATTCGATCTACAAGTGGTTAATTCAGTACTGTGCTATTATCATGTAGTTTATCCAAATCTGAACACTTCTACCCCTGTTAGTTCACTCTCCCCTAACTTTTGAGGCTAGGTCCCTTTTTAAAATGTCTCTTTTGTTAGGATCAGTGCGGGATCCTTCGACTTGGAGCAGCATTTCTTAGGGATTGCTTTTTTTAAATAGTTTTTCCTTAGATTAGAATGCATTGTTAGTTAAACTCTTTAGCCTGCAGCCACTTCCCAGCATGGCCAGTATGCAGGTCCTAACACTACCGGGGAAAATTCTCATTTACCTCTGCTGTGGAGGGAGAATGGTCGTAATAGACCTGTCCTGCACAGGAACATGGAAAAACCTGCTACTTAAAAAATGGGGTGGGGTGAACTTAAACCCTAGGATGTAGCATTGGGTATTTTTGTCTTTTGTTGTATACGTTTGGCCACGCTCAGTAGCACTCCTTTTGATACAAATATATATGAGAATTTTCACAGGTAGTGTTAGGACCTGTATACTGGTCATGCCGTGAAGTAGCTGCAGGCTTATAACGCTTTGGCCAAAGGGTTTAACTAAATTACCCTTATTCATGAGAATACTAACATTAAAGTATTTAACTATGTATTTTGTCACATTGGATGTAGCATTGGGTATTTTTGATACATTTTTGATGTATTTTTGATATATATACAGTTGTGTGAAAAAGAAAGTACACCCTCTTTGAATTCTATGGTTTTTCATATCATGACATAATAACAATCAACTGTGTATGTATGTATATGTGTGTGTGTGTGTGTGTGTGTGTGTGTGTGTGTGTGTGTGTGTGTGTGTGTGTGTGTGTGTGTGTGTGTGTGTGTGTGTGTTTTTAAAAGTACTTGTACTTGTAGTGTCCACAAATAGAAATACTAGTGATACTCTGCACAGTTTGTTTGTTTATTTTCTAACTGAAATGCTATTGACATTTTATAGGGGGAAGGAGGATACTGTATGGGTACAGAAATTATTATGTGGGAGGGGGGTTAAAATTACCATCTGCATCATACAGCTCGGTAACTTGAGTTTTCTATCAACAAGTTCCAAATCTTGGGAGTGTTATTATACATAGAGTAATGTAATATACTATAACACAAAATACGCCAGATATTATAGTGTACAGAACATACTACGGTCTCGTTATTTCCTCAATCAGATGGCTCTCATCGGAAGGGTCTGGGAAGAATATTCATTTTTATTAAACAAATGCGGCCAAACAAGATGTAACATTTCCCCCAGTCTAATAAGTCCTTTCTGATTTGTGAAAATAAGATGGGTAATTAAATTTGTATAGGGTTTAAAAACTTCCAGCCAATCCTGTCGAAGGCCTTCTCTGTGTATAGGCTCAGGAGAATTGCTTTTCCTTTAGTGTTCTTTACGTGGTCTATATCAGGGGTGGGCAAACTTCTGGTGCTGCACCCTCCCCCCCCCCCCCACGCCCCTGCCTGCTCTCCCCAGTGCTCATGCCCCCCCTTACCTGTGGGCCGGCGTCAAATGATGCAGCGGGGTCATGTGATGTCACGTTGCTATGGCGACATGTCACCTAAAGCCGGCTGAATCACGGAAAGTGAGTTACAGAGGCCTCGCGTGATCCCCCAACATTTAATTTAAATGCCTTGGGGAAGAGCGCGGGGCCTCTGTAACCGTCGCGCCCCCCCAACAAAATCTCACGCACCCCATGTCTATACAATATCAACAATTTTCTTTGTTTTGTCTGATGCTTGACGGTTGAGTATAAAGCCTATCTGATCAGCATGAGTAAATCTGGGTAGAATAGAATTTAATCTGTTGGCCAAGATTTTGCAATAGATCTTGAGATCGGTGTTTAGAAGGGAAATATGTCTATAACTTTTGCAACAGAGTGGATATTTTCCTTCTTTGGAGATAACCGCTTTATTTGCTTCGTTGAAAAAATGAGGTGCCTTCCTAGAAGGAGGAGGAGTACACAAAGCGCAAGAACTCCTCTCGTGGATGGATGGTGGTTCACAGGAATCAGATCAACATGTATTAAAAGAAAAGAGAAAGATCATAGTACAATACAGTTTAATAAACAGAAAAATCCGAGCAGTGAGCTCCAGTTCACTCACATGCTCCACGATTATAAACAGCAGTGTAACCAACTCAGGGTTTGGAGCGACGCCGATAGTACAGCTGCACACGACTCCTCTGGATAAAGTCTGTCTCTTCCGCATCCAAACAGCGTCTGACGTCACAGAACTTCCTCAGCTCTTCTCCAATAGTAAGGGAGGTGGCAGGCTATGAGGTCAGCGTCAGCGGCAGTGCGATGGTCTTACGATGGAAAAACAGCTGTTTCACAGGGAACGGAAAAAGCTCCACACAGCTCACGAGTCTCTGCGCAATTTCAGATAACCCCCTAAGCGTTTCATCCGGGTATTCAGACTTCTTCAGGGGTGTATGAATACAGACAGTCTCTCAACATTAAATAGTCCCCAAAAGGGGAGGGGAAGGGGCGGACACAGCAGCATCATAACACAAACCATGCCCATAAGGCAAGAATGTAAACATACAAATAGCAGCCGATATAAACAAAATAAAAGAAAATAGAAAATAGAATGGACACACATGATAATAGGCATGATATAAATAATCAATGATACATATACACATACACATACACATGTAAACATGCAAAGATAGTAATAAAAATCTATAATAAATATCCAGGTGGAACCTAAGTGAAGACAAAAAAGAAAATCAGCACAAGCAATTATATTAAAATCTAAAAGGACCATAAAAGATCCATATAACTTACAATACTTCTTAAAAAATAGTAATAAATGTAGATATGAATATATATGTGTTAATATAATTAAATGGACATAAGGGATTATATATATTTAAAAAAATCCAGAATATAAAAATCCACAATATAAAAACACACATATATACATCAATGTAAAAAAGAAACCAGATCAATATCGACAGTAGAAAGTGTGCACACTTTCTACTGTTGGACTCCATACCCTATCAGCAGCACGCGTTGGAAGGGAGACTCTGGAGGCTAGAAGTGAATACTGTGAGTACCTGACCTAGGGCTAACCCAATGAGGTAGGGGAGGGTGTCTCTGGACAACCTACCCCAGCCTTCAGGGTATCCTTAGTGCCCCTTTCGTTTTTAGGCTCAGTATATACACTAACTGAATGCATTTAAACCCAGAGTGTGCTCCCTTCCTTCCTACATATACATAGCACTTTGAGCACCATTGCTTCACCAAAACCAGATCAATATCGATATTAAACCCCTGGTTTAAGTGTACGCAATTTATGTATCCAGAAGGTTTCTTTTTGGGAAATCTCCTGGATACGATTACCTCCTCTCCAATGCAAAGTGACCACATCTATGCCTAAATAACTCAAACCCTCAGGGTTTGAGCCATGGAACTTTTTGAAATGTTGAGCCATGGAACTTTTTGAAATGTAAAGGAACACTGTGATTTTCCAAACCATTCACAATGTTCCTAAAATGTTCCAGGACCCTCAGCCGGAGGGGTCTGATTGTGCGGCCTAAGTATTGTAGGTCGCATGGGCATTGTGATAAATAACAGATGTACTTCTACAATTAATAAATTTGTCAATTTTGTGTACTTCTTTGGTCACGTGGGAGGTAAAATAATTAGCTTTAGTCTTGCAAAATTTGCAGGCCTTACAGCCTGTATACTAAAAAAAAGCCCTTGGGTTTTTGGCCTAACCATGTGTCTCCAATCGATATAGGTCTAAGCATACTAGGAGCGATTCTATCCTTAATATTACGTGCCTTGGTATAGACAACCTGTGCCCTATCAGGTAAAAAAATCTTTAAGGAATTTATCACCCTTTAAAATATGCCAGTGTTTGTTTAAAATTTTATTAATTTTAAAATGTTCATTATTAAATTGGTTGATGAAGGGAATAAAATTGGACTTCATCTCTTCTCGAGGAAGTGGCTTTAAGAGTAAACTTCTATCACTTTCTCTCACTTTTTTTATCACAGTACTCAGATCTGTGGATATATAATCCTTCTCTAGGAATCTTTGCTCTAACATATCAGACTGCTCTTCAAACACCCCGATATCAGTACAGTTCTTACGTAATTGCATGAACTGGCCTGAGGGGACACTTGAGGTCCAATTTGGATGGTGACAACTCTTTCTACTAATGTAAGTGTTGCAATCAACAGATTTAAAATGTGTTTTACTTGAAACCTTCATATTGTCTACATAAAGGGAAATATCAAGAAATGCAATACTAGAGCAGTCAGATTGATGGGTAAATTTAAGATTCATATTGTTCCTATTAAGATAAATTATAAAATCTTCCATCGACATGCTAGAGCCATCCCATATGAAAAGGATGTCATCTATATACCGTTTCCATGACACCAGGTTCGCGCCAAATGGGTTGGAATGGAAGATAAAATCCTCCTCCCAAACGCCCATAAATAAATTAGCATAACTTGGCACAAACCTTGTCCCATGGCGGTACCCCTGGTCTGTAAATAAAATTTATTATCGAAAGAGAAATAGTTATGATTTAAAATAAACTCTATACCTTCTATAATAAAATCAATTTGTTCCTGTACAAATTTATTAGACTGTTCTAAAATCCTTTTAACAGCGCTGCATCCCTGAGAGTGATCTATTATAGTGTACAGCGAAGTTACATCAACAGTACACGAGATATAATTCTCCTTCCTAGAAGGAGTTGTATACTTTTAACAGGTGGGGGCTGAATATCTAAGGTATTGTTTTATAATATATATTACAGAAACCATCTGGGCCAGGAGCTTTAGAGAGTTTTAGATTTTGTATTACTTCCCCTAATTCTTCTCCCGTGATTTTAGCATTCAACCGTATGAGTTCATCCTGAGTTAGTTTCAGGAGATCACATTTTTCAAGATAATCAGATATCTTGACTCGGAAGTTTGAATCTCGGTTACCGCCTGTATCTAAATTATACAGAGAGAGGAAAAGTTGGCAAATTCTTTTGAGATCATTGCAAGGCTAGGGGATGCCTCTCCATGCTTTAGTTTAATAGCCAACAAATTTGATTTTGCTTAAACACCTCTTAACTTATTGACTAAAAGTCTATCTACCTTGTTGCCATTGTTATAATATAATTGCTTTGTCCGTTTAAAAGCTTTTTCAGTATCCTCTATTTGTACTTTAAGTTTGTTTTGTAGTGAGACTAATCTTTTATATAATTTTGTGGAAGGTTGGGTTTTATGAGACTGTTCGACCTTGGTGAATTCATCAGTCAGCTCCGTAATAGTCTGCATCTTTCTCTTTTTCTTAGGGCCGTTCTATACAGCATGCGGCCGTGCGTGTCTATGCGAACGCACGTGCACGTGCCGCATGCTTTTCCTGTTTATAGATCAGGGAGCTGTGTGTGGATGTGTGTGTATGTGTGTGTATATGCGAGTATATGTGTGTGCATGGGCTGTGTGAGTGAAAGGAAGACCTAAGCAAGATTTTTTAAAGAAAATAAAAGTTTAATAAATATTTTAATTTTTTTGTTCCGCAATCATTGACACACACATCCATACAAACACACATACATACATACATACATACATACATACATACACATATACATACATTTCAGAGCCGGTAGCGGCGCGACAAGATGAATTTCTTCATCTTCGCCGCCGTCTGTCGGCTCCCCGCTCCCTGCCGTGCGCACGGCCGTTCTATAGAAAGGCTGACTGACGTCAGCCAACTAAAATTCCACGCGTGCGCGCACGGCATTCCCAAAGAATGGAGGAGGAGCTTACACTCCCTTTATTAATCTGAAAGTATTCCTCCAGAGCCTTTAGTATTTTTTTAAATCAAATTACGGATGGCTTAACAGAGAATCATTCAGATGTCAACTATATTGCCTCGAGCTTGACAGGGGAGTTTTCAATAAAATGTATATTGGGGCGTGATCTCACCAGCTGATTGGCCCTATTCCTGTTTGGGTTATCGCTGTCAGCAGGCTGGGGCCAGTCAATTCTACAGTTCTAGAGTAAGTATTGTGTAGTGGAGAATCTACAACAACAAAGTGTGAAGAGAAAGAGAGAAACATCCTTTTAGATGGGTGCACTCCTAATTGTACCTCTATAGTGGCAAATCCTACCAGATAAATATTGTATTAAGTGGATGTCGACCACCAAACAATCTAGGAAATATATGGATTTTGGAAGGTACACTCCTAGATGTACCTATATACGGGCAATCCCTCCTAGATATATTTAGTATTAAGAGTAGAGCACTAAGCAATTTTACAGATAAAGGGTTGATACATATTATATATAAAGTGTCAGCGCAGTGCTAATTAGAGTGGTTAAAGGGGAGGTATTTTAATAATTCAATATAACACATTAAAAATAATACAATCATGATGAGGGTCGCGATAGTTGGACTGCGGCATCTAGCTATCAGATGACAATTGAATAGCTTTGTTGGACCCCGCCAGAATCCTTAAAATAAAAGGTGTGACCCTTAATTGGATTCACTGACTACTGATACCAGATGTATGTAGCGTGTCAAAGAAATCCTGAATATGAGCAATTTACCTTGAAGATTGCCTGGTACAAGGCTACAAGGTACATAGATGTAAAAATAAATCCTAAGAATCCATATATATTTGGATGTCATGTAGTCCAGGGGTACATCAATCTATGTCTATGTCAACAGATTGACTGTTTCAAATGCTAGGGGTTTAACCCCTTATATACTGCTTAATAGCAGGTGCCAGCAGACACATCTATAGTGATTATGAGTCTATACATAGACATAGATGTTAGTCATAGATAATTGCCTGTATTTAGAGCCCTTACTTATATAACAGCAGACAATGCAGGAGCCCTAGAACTCTTTGCAGGAAAATGGTTAGTCCCAGAGAATCCCTCCAAACTGTGTCAAAATGAGGTGTATAGAGGGGGATTAGTCCAAAATTGAAAAGTTAACAACCTATATAGCGTGCTTGATAGTACAGTATACACAAGCAAAATCCTATGCAAGAGTTATGAGCTTTTGAATGTATTTAGGTTAGTTAAAGGATTAAATGACCATAATTAAATATATCTTATACTATATTAGTGAAAGCACTGTATGTTTGCCTGCCTGGATGTCCGGTGTCCCTAGCGGCAATGTCATTGGTCCCTTGGGCCGCCCGCCCCCGCACACCTCTCATTGGCCTCACACACTCACACCACCCCCTTGGCCCGCCCCCCACACCTCGCATTGGCCTGAGGCGGAGTGACGGGCCAAAGGTCCACAAAAAAAAAAAAAAAAAAAAACACACACACACCTCTCTGTCCTCTCCCCCCCCCCCCATCACACTCACCTCCCTCCCACTCCATTCCCTCCCGCTCCACTCACCTCCCTCTCACTCCATTCCCTCCCGCTCCACTCACCTCCCACTCCATTCCCTCCCAGTCCCTCCCCGGCGGGGGGACACGCGCCCACCTAAGAGGCGCCCGGAAGCCGCTCCACTCCCTCCCGCTCCACTCACCTCCCTCTCACTCCATTCCCTCCCGCTCCACTCACCTCCCATTCCATTCCCTCCCAGTCCCTCCCCGGCGGGGGGACACGCGCCCACCTAAGAGGCGCCCGGAAGCCGCTCCACTCACCTCCCGCTCCACTCACCTCCCACTCCATTCCCTCCCGCTCCACTCCCTCCCTGGCGGGGGTTGGCACACGCGGCACCTAAGAGGCGCCCGGAAGCCGCTCCACTCCCTCCCGCACTCACCTCCCTCCCCGGCGGGGGCACACGCGGCACCTAAGAGGCGCCCGGAAGCCGCTCCACTCACCTCCCGCTCCACTCACCTCCCACTCCATTCCCTCCCGCTCCACTCCCTCCCTGGCGGTGGTTGGCACACGCGGCACCTAAGAGGCGCCCGGAAGCCGCTCCACTCCCTCCCGCACTCACCTCCCTCCCGCTCTACTCCCTCACTCACCTCCCTCCCGCTCTACTCCCTCCCGCACTCACCTCCCTCCCCAGCGGGGACACACGCGGCACCTAAGATGGCGGCGCCCCGAAGGAGAGGTGACGTGTGTGTGTGTGTGTGTGTGTGTGTGTCACTGTGTGTGTGTGTGTGTCACTGTGTGTGTGTGTGTGTGTGTGTGTGTGTGTGTGTGTGTCTCACTGTGTGTGTGTGACACTGTGTGTGTCTCTCACTGTGTGTGTGTGTGTGTGTGTGTGTGTGTGTGTGTGTGTGTGTGTGTGTGTGTGTGTGTGTGTGTGTGTGTGTGTGTGTGTGTGTGTGACACTGTGTGTGTGTCTCTCACTGTGTGTGTCACTGTGTGTGTGTGTCTGTGTCACATGGGGGGGCAGGAGGGGAGAGAGAGGGGGGGAGCGGAGAAACATACAGGGGGAGTGGAGAGGAGAGAGCCGGAAATTTTAACCAACCCACCCCCCTCCTGTCCACTCTCCCCCCCCTCCTCCCCCCCCTCCTCTCCCCCTCCTCCTCCCGTCCGCTCTCCCCCCCCCCTCCTCCCGTCTGCTCTCCCCCCCCCCCTCCTCCCGTCCGCTCTCCCCCCCCCCTCCTCCCGTCCGCTCTCCCCCCCCCTCCTCCCATCCGCTCTCCCCCCCCCTCCTCCCGTCCACTCTCCCCCCCTCCTCCCGTCCGCTCTCCCCCCCCCCTCCTCCCGTCCGCTCTCACCCCCCCCCTCCTCCCGTCCGCTCTCCCCCCCCCCCTCCTCCCGTCCGCTCTCCCCCCCCCTCCTCCCGTCCGCTCTCCCCCCCCCCTCCTCCCGTCCGCTTTCCCCCCCCCTCCTCCCGTCCGCTCTCCCCCCCCCTCCTCCCGTCCGCTCTCCCCTCCCCTCTCCCATCCGCTCTCCCCCCCCTCTCCCGTCCGCTCTCCCCCCCCCTCCTCCTCCCGTCCGCGCTCCCCCCCCCTCCTCCTCCCGTCCGCTCTCCCCCCCCTCCTCCTCCCGTCCGCTCTCCCCCCCTCCTCCTCCCGTCCGCTCTCCCCCCCCCTCCTCCCGTCCACTCTCCCCTCCCCTCTCCCATCCGCTCTCCCCCCCCTCTCCCGTCCGCTCTCCCCCCCCTCTCCCGTCCGCTCTCCCCCCCCCTCCTCCTCCCGTCCGCGCTCCCCCCCCCCTCCTCCTCCCGTCCGCTCTCCCCCCCCTCCTCCTCCTGTCCGCTCTCCCCCCCCCCCTCCTCCCGTCCGCTCTCCCCCCCCCTCCTCCCGTACGCTCTCCCCCCCCTCCTCCTCCCGTCCGCTCTCCCCCCCCCCTCCTCCTCCCGTACGCTCTCCCCCCCCCTCCTCCTCCCGTCCGCTCTCCCCCCCCCTCCTCCTCCCGTCCGCTCTCCCCCCCCTCCTCCTCCTGTCCGCTCTCCCCCCCCCTCCTCCTCCCGTCCGCTCTCCCCCCCCTCCTCCTCCCGTCCGCTCTCCCCCCCCTCCTCCTCCCGTCCGCTCTCCCCCCCCTCCTCCCGTCCGCTCTCTCCCCCCCCTCCTCCTCCCGTCCGCTCTCCCCCACACCTCCTCCCGTCCGCTCTCTCCCCCCCCTCCTCCTCCTCCCCCCCTCCTCCTCCCGTCCGCTCTCTCCCCCCCCCTCCTCCTCCCGTCCGTTCTCTCCCCCCCCCTCCTCCTCCCGTCCGCTCTCTCCCCCCCCCTCCTCCTCCCGTCCGCTCTCCACCCCCCCTCCTCCTCCCGTCCGCTCTCTCCCCCCCCTCCTCCTCCCGTCCGCTCTCTCCCCCCCCTCCTCCTCCCGTCCGCTCTCCACCCCCCCTCCTCCTCCCGTCCGCTCTCCCCTCCCCCCCCTCCTCCTCCCGTCCGCTCTCCCCCCCCTCCTCCTCCCGTCCGCTCTCCCCCCCCTCCTCCTCCCGTCCGCTCTCCCCCCCCTCCTCCTCCCGTCCGCTCTCCCCCCCCCCTCCTCCTCCCGTCTGCTCTCCCCCCCCTCCTCCTCCCGTCCGCTCTCCCCCCCTCCTCCTCCTCCCGTCCGCTCTCCCCCCCTCCTCCTCCTCCCGTCCGCTCTCCCCCCCTCCTCCTCCTCCCGTCCGCTCTCCCCCCCTCCTCCTCCTCCCGTCCGCTCTCCCCCCCTCCTCCTCCTCCCGTCCGCTCTCCGTCCGCCCTCCCGTCCGCTCTCCGTCCGCCCTCCCGTCCGCTCTCCGTCCGCCCTCCCGTCCGCCCTCCCGTCCGCTCTCCGTCCGCCCTCCCGTCCGCTCTCCCTCTCCTTCCGTCCGCTCTCCCCCTCCTCCTAGCGGGAAATTTAACTCACGGGCAACGCCGGGTCTCTCAGCTACACACACACACACACACACACACACACACACACACACACACACACACACACACAGACACACAGACACACGTTTACACACACACGTTTACACACACACGTATACACACGTATATACACACACGTACACACACACGTACACACACGTATACACACACACACGTAGGCGCACGCATACACACACACGTAGACACACGTATACACACACACACATGTAGACACACGTACAAACACACACGTGTACACACACGTATTCACACACGTATACACACAGGCACACGTAGACACACACACGTAGACACACACACACACACACACACACGTACACACACACACGTACACACACACACACACACACACACACACACATAGACACACACACACACACACACGTAGACACATACACGTAGACACATACACACACGTAGACACACACACATGTACACGGAGACACGTACACACACACATGTACACGTATACTCACACACATGTACACGTACACACACACATGGAGACATACACACACACACATGTAGACATACACACACACGTATACACACACACGTATACATACACATAATGTATACACACACGTGTATACACACACGTATATACACACACACAAGTGTATACACACACATGTATATACACACACACATACGTGTATACACACACACACACTATCCCCAGCACCACCACATCAGCACACCGCTATCCCATGCCCCCCCAGCACACTGGCATTCTCGGCTCCCCGCCATTCTCAGCCCCCATCAACACCATCAGCACCCACACATCGGCACCTTTGCACCTCCCCCATCGGCACACCCACATCCGCACCCCCACATCAGCACCAAACCCTCCCAAATCAGCACACCGATACAATCACCATCAGTACAGCCACAGCAGCACTACCACCGCACATGGGCCGCGTTGACCACTCCTCACCCAAATGCCACACCCACACCACAAACATCCCGGGCAACGCCGGGGCTCTCAGCTAGTATTGCTATAATAGCAGAAGTGAAGTGACTCTACAAACATCAGAGTAAATTACATGGGAGAGTCAATGATTAGAACAGATACATTGTCTGCATAATTGCTGACATATGTAGTGCTGGCGATGATCACCAGGTACTGTATTTGGAGCATTAGGGCTGTAATATACAGCATGCAGCCTTCTCTTACCGTGCACCTCAAAACTGGAACAACCTACCAGAGACTCTCACATCCACCACCAGTTTAAGTTCTTTCAAATCTAAGGCTGTCTCACACTTTAACCTGGTCTGTAACTGTTTCATAAGCTCATAATATTTATTATCTTTAACTGTGCATGCAATGTCTTGTATATAATGTATAGCCTGTTCATTTATGTAACTATTTGTAACCATGTATTATTTGTCTTAACTATGTGCCCAGGACATACTTGAAAACGAGAGGTAACTCTCAATGTATTACTTCCTGGTAAAATATTTTATAAATAAATAAATAAATAATGCGTTCCTATGCGAACGCGCGTGCACGTGCCGCATGCTTTTCCTGTATATAGTGCCGGGAGCTGCAGGTAATGTATATGTGTGTGTATGTGTGTATATGTGAGTATATGTGTGTGCATGGGTTGTGTGAGTGAAAGTAAGTCCTAGATAAGATTTTTTTAAAGAAAAAAAACTTTAATAAATATATATTTTTTTTACTTCTGCAATTATTTACACATGCACACACACACACACACACACACACACACACACACACACACACACACACACACACACACACACACACACACACACACACACGCATACATACATACACACATACGAGCGCAGGTAGCGGCGCGAAAAGATGAATTTCCTTATCTTCGCCGCTGTCTGTCGGCTCCCCTCTCCCTGCCGTGCGCGCGCGTGGCCCTTCTATAGAAAGGCTGACTAATGTCAGCCAACTAAAAATCCGCGCGCGCCCGGCACTTTAGAACGTGCCTTAGCTTGTGGGGCGATCACAATGACAGTGAATCTTCCCTATGAAGTGGGCTGTCTGTCCCCTGCTAGACTCCAGGGGATACCAACTGTTACAGGGTTCTAGCCAAAGATCCCACTTTGGAATTCATGAGAGATCTCAATAACATCTTGAGGGAAGGACTGTAAAAAAAAGTCATATATGACAATGAACTAAAATTCATGACAGTAACCAGCCCTACTTTAGCTACCGTCTATAATTCTATACTATTCCTAAGGTACATAAAAACAACAAGAAACACCCAGGATACCCCATTGTCTCGGGCATTGGTAACCTCAGCGAGAAAACAAGCATATATTGATAAAGTACTCAGATAGTTTGTCATTTCACTCCCTGTAAGGGACACAAAGGATGTTCGGTTAAACTAGAGGGTATCACTTTAGATTATAGCACCCTCTTAGCGAGCCTAGATGTAGAGGCCTTATACACTAGCATTTCATACGAAGAAGGTATAGGTGCTGCAAACCATTTTCTGCTCTCCAGAAGTCTTGAGTATTGTGAACCCAATAATTTAATCTCCACCTTGGTACAGTTTGTACTAACTCACAATTATTTTGTCTTTGACGGAAAGTATTACCAACAAATTCAGGGTACCACCATGGGCACAATGTGGCCTGACCTATGCCAACTTATATTTAGGATGGAGGAAACCTGGGTTTTTACTGATCATCTAAAGGAGTACACAAAATGGATAGACCTCTGGATTAGGTATATCCATGACAGTCTTCTCATTTGGAGGGGCACAAAAGAACATTTAAAAAACTTTAGAAAAGTACTCAGCGCTAATGATCACAATCTAAGACTAACATCACAAATGAAACAATCAATTTTCTTGATCTGACAATTTAAAAAAATACAGATGGCACCCTGGAAACAACCGCCTTTCGAAAAATAACAGCCATAAACCATTATCTCCAGGCAGATAGCCACACTCAAATCCTTTAATGAAGGGCATCCCAGTGGGTCAATATCTCCGCCCAAGACTAAACTGTTCTTCAGAAAATGAGTTTAAATACCAAGCAGATTTAATATAAAAAAGATTCCTGGCATGGGTTATAGCAGTAAGTTTCTGAAAAGAGCATACAAGAGAGCTCTAACTACATCCAGGGTCATTCTCCTTCAAACCACCAATATCAACACACAATCTCAGGAACAAAACATCAGATTTGTGGGAACATATAATGGAAGGAGATGAGAATAACCCTACATAAACATTGGCACATTTTACTCAGTGACCAGGATCTAAAAGGCATCCTTAAATTAAAGCACATTCATCTATAGTATGGAAACGTGCCAGCAACATAAGATCATGTGGTATGGTATCATTTCTGTAAAAAAAAGTAAAGCCTGTGAATACATGACAACAAGAAAGAAATTCAGCAATTGGAATAATTCATAAACCTCCATTCAAAATGACTTCAGGGGACAAGCGACAGCAAGGTATTACAGGGAGGGGTGAAAACAAAGAGTAATCTTTATTGAATAACTTTTCAGATCTCCTAGATTGGCATATGTTACGCTGGGTACAGCTAGTTATTACTGTATATATCTTCCCAATGTAGCCATGTGTAAGATTGGTGTACATATCTCTTTCTCATGCTGGCAGTAAACCTGGTAAGTATGCAGGATTGCCAGCAACAATCAATGGAGGTTTGCCCTCAAACCCTGCTGAGGTGTCATATGTCCCCAAAGGAAGTGACAACATGCATTGTGCCCACACTTAGTGGTACAGAGCAGGTTTGTTCTCTGGGGGGTGATATAAGACACAGCACTGCCTAAAGTTAGAAGTTCAGTTTCCTGTTGTTGTGCTGCTCTGTTCACTGAGAGGCACGTGAAGGTCTGCAACAATGTTGCAGTGTCTCCTGCTAGCTGTGAGTCAGTGAGCATACGCAGCAGAGTGAACAGAGTTAGAGGAGCTGACAGACAGAGCAGCTCAAGAGAGGAGCTGAGAGAGACAAAGCAGCTCAGGAGAGGAGATTACAGCAGCCAGAGAAGCTGGGGAATCTCTTTGAGAGTAAAGGTGGAAAGCAGCTCTATTAGGGAAAAGGGACCTTCCTAATGGAGTGCTGCAAAGAGATGAGCGGCTGAGCTGTTATCTGTGAGGGGCAGCTGGCCCATACCATGCAAATAAAGATGCCCTTGTTAAAGATACCTCCACTGGGTGAGTGTGAAGTTACTCAGCAGTGGATGGCACCACCAAAAAGGAGGTCCTCGCCAGGACCATCTCCCTGCGGAAGCACAGATCCTGATGAGGTGGAGGCGCTGCACATGAAGTAAGTTGGACTCGTAACCACTACCTCAGATACCTGTCCTGCTGCCATCCTCTATAACACCAAGCGGGAGACTCAGGAGTCCTGTTACTTGCAGGTGCACCACCACACACGACCTTGTAATGGGGACCGGTTAGACCACACGGGCCAATGTGAGATTGGGTGGGTCAGACGTAAGGGGTCCAGCCGTTACACCTATGTATCTTACTTTATAATTTCTACCTGAAAGGGAACATCGTGTTAATCAAGATAGCAACTCTCCGAGTTTTAGGCCCAGATTTTGGTGCCGGCAATGCGCGTACGTGAAAGGAATCGGGGAACACGTCCTTTGCGACGTGTTCTCTCCTTACCTGTTGTCTCGAAGTCCTCTACTCTGGCACAACCATGTGCGCGCACCCCCGCCCTGCTTACAGAGTGCACGCGCAGTTCTTCTAGAGTGCCACGGAGCTTAGCTCCGCCCCCTCGGACGCACCACGCCTCTCTTGTGCTCGGCGCGCACACGTGACATCGTGCTTCACTCCCCAGCTGCGTGCCAAGAATTCTACCAGCCCACTTGTCACCTGCAGCCAATCCTTGCCTCTGCGGAGGCCGCACCTCCGTTCTGCCTCCCTTGTGACTGGTTCCTGTATGCTATAAAGATCCTGCAGTTCCTGTCTTTCCTTGCTGAGCATAACTAGTTGTAGCCTTGTGCTTCCACGTCTGTTGTGCCTTGCTCAATGTCTTGTGCTTCTCTCTACAGTTAACCCTTCGTGTACCGACCCGGCTTGTTATTGGAAACTCCTGGTGATACTGACCCCGGCTTACCCTCGACTCTGCTGACTTCTCCAATCCCGACCACGGCTACACACACTACCACTATTCTGATCTCTCCAACCCCAGACCACGGCTATACGACTTCGACCATTCTAATCTCTCCAACCCAAGACCTCTGCACTCTGCTTTATTATCTTTCAGGACCTAACCCTGTGCTTGCGCGCCTACAGGCGCGTTGATGCGGCCACGTTTTAAAAATACAACATATTTTGTATTTTCAAGCTGCTGCCACGTGACATCAGCACATATGAGCTGGTTCAGCCAATAAGGGCGAACCAGCTTCGTGACGCGTCCGCCACGCCCCCACCATGCCCTCGCAATGCAGCTACGATCTCCTGCCGCCAAGTTCACAAATCGCTTGGGCTGCAGGAGTATGCGTGGTGGTGCGCTCGTTATGACGCGGTCACGCAGGGACAATAACCCCCGCCTTACTGTTACAGGAGGAAAAATATGCCTTTGGGAAATATTTACTTCAAGTATTCAGAGGCTTGAGCTTATTAAAGTGAATTTCTCACATGAATATGATGCTTCTTTTCAGTGTTTTAAGGTCTGTAAGGACTAACCTTCTTTTAATATTGGAATTAAAGTCCTTTACATTATTTGAAATGAACTAAATTGTTGACTGTGTGGTAATGTTGTGTATTACAAGAATATATTAGGGCAAATATGATGAAGATAGAAGGTACGTGTGAAATTAGAATCTACATTGGGTTTATGGAGACATGAGGGGAAGGGGACTAGTGCAACAGGCACCAAAATGTAAACCTTGCACCGGAAAATCCATATTTCGGGAACCTGAAGCCCAGGGCTCCCAGGCTAGGCAAGCCGGCCCCGGAAATCTGAACTCGCTACCTCAGCCCCACGGGTGGGTTTTTTTTTTTTTAACACTGCGGCCCGAGGTGGCAAAGAGAAGCACCCAATGGGCTGGAACTATCAGTACTTTTTATTCGCCTCTGTAACCCCTCTACCCCCACAGATTCTGGTATTTTTCTGAATTGCAGGTTTCGCTTCCTTTGTCTGTTCTCAAGATCTTCCATGGTATCTTTGAGGCCAAAGATCTCATTGGACATGTGGAGAATCTCATCATCCATGTTAGTCTTTTGCAGGGCTTCCTCCATTTTGCATCCTTTCACCCAGTGAAGAGATCTCCTGATTCACCTCCATGACACATAAGCGCGCGGGCGGCTCTCAATGAAGCGTGATACCTTGTGAGCTGCTTCTCTGAATGAAGCGTGATACCTTGTGAGCTGCTTCTCTGAATGAAGCGTGTTACCTTGTGAGCTGCTTCTCTGAATGAAGCGTGATACATTGTGAGCTGCTTCTCTGAATGAAGTGTGATACCTTGTGTGCTGCTTCTCTGAATGAAGCGTGATACCTTGTGTGCTGCTTCTCTGAATGAAGCGTGATACCTTGTGTGCTGCTTCTCTGAATGAAGCGTGATACCTTGTGTGCTGCTTCTCTGAATGAAGCGTGATACCTTGTGAGCTGCTTCTCTGAATGAAGCGTGATACCTTGTGTGCTGCTTCTCTGAATGAAGCGCCTTGTGAGCTGCTTCTCTGAATGAAGCGAGATACCTTGTGAGCTGCTTCTCTGAATGAAGCGTGATACCTTGTGAGCTGCTACTCTGAATGAAGCGTGATACCTTGTGAGCTGCTTCTCTGAATGAAGCGTGATACCTTGTATACTGCAGGGTGTTTAGATTTTGAAGCCACCTTTAAGTAGTTGGTAAGTATATTGGTTATGAGTTTTACCAGTTTCTTTATCTTTTGGGTAGTTTAACAGGCTTATTGTAGCGCCTACGCCAGGGGTGCACATACTGGGGGGCGTGACATTTTCGGGGGGGGGGGGAGGGGCACGGCACTTACAGAGGCCTCTGCGCTCTTCCCCACAACATTTAAATAAAATGACGGTGGAGTGCGACAGAGTCGAATGACGCCACGGATACCGGAGGAAAGGGAAGGGGATAGCAGACGGGGCGCAAAGAAAAAATGTTTGCACACCCATGCCCTAGGTAACCACCTCCCTCAGTGACGCGCATGCGCCCGTGTACAGTTTGTTTTAATTATTATTTAACCTCCAATAGGTGTGATCATTCGTCTATAATACTACATTAATCTTAAACCATTCCTCTTAAAATTAATCTTAAACTTAACATTAATCATAAAATGTATCTTATATCCTGGCTTCCTGCATTCTCTATCCCAGATTAGGCACAAGAAACTGTAAAATGGGTGTTACCTTGTTTGATTCGCAGAGATTCAGGGGCATCCATGCAGTATAATGCTCTTACTGTAAGTGTAGTTTATAATCAATCAAGTTGACAAGGAGCAGTTACAACATTCTGTAAAGTATGCGTTTAAATATGCAATGCATTATTTACTAACAGAGACCGAGCAATCAAATGGCAGCGTAATGCTTAATAGGTTTCATCCAATTAGATTGTAAGCTCTTCAGAGCAGGGACTCCTCTTCCACACTGTTACTTTTGTGTCTGAAGCACTTATTTCCATGATCTGTTATTTGTATTTGTTATTTATATGATTGTCACGTGTATTACTGCTGTAAAGCGCTATGTACATTAATGGCACTATATAAAGACATACATGCATACATACATGTGAGTGCTGTTTTTACTAAGAGAAGGATTAGGTGACACTGATAATCGCAGGGGTATTGTCCTTCCACTGCATAATTTACAGCACACGTCATAATTTGTTCTTTGTGGGTCACCAACATCCAGCCCGCAGAAGGCCATCTATTGACTTGTGGACACGTCAACTTTCCTCTTTTCCTCTCTCTCCATTCGAAGGGAGCACCGATCACAGAGACAGATATCACCTCTAGTCAGATACTTTCTGCTATTATTACTATCCTATGCTTCTTCTTCCCAGACTAGTTCTGAAGCAGAAGAAAGGCAGGACAGTAATGAGTAGCACATCGAGCTAAGGAGGATGAGGGAAGCTCTGATCCTGCTTCTTTGCGCTCTAAAACACGTTTTCATTTATGAAGAACGCTAATCTTGATCTTTAAAAGGTATCATACCCTACAACAAATCTGCATTTCCCTGGGAACAATCTGGCTATGAGAACTTTAAACTACTGTAAAAATATATAAATACAACTAATATAGTTCTCGCTGCAACCTGATGTAATGTGAGTAATCTAAGGTTCACTAAGGGTAATAACATATATAATCGAAGAAAGAAAAGAAAGTCCCTATTGGGTGCACTCAAAACCAAAGTAACGGATGGGACTGTAGGTGGTGAAGGAGTTAAAAACTAACTTTTAATACATCAGCCTAAATTAATGGGAAAGGGTAAATACATAAAGGATAAATGATAAAAACAAGGTCAAAGGTGTGTAGGAGCGTGATAACAGGCCGCCTAAGGCAACCCAGCGAAGAGTAACCTTCCTGTATGTACAAAATAGTTAGAAACTGTGACAGGTAGACACAGTGATGAAGTGTCCCACGTGACACGAAACGCGTAGGAGAGCCATTGCATGCTTGGTAATTACGTGACAACGCAATACGCCTAGCATTGCCTACACGAGGGCAGGGATCACTACACATGGACGCCGGTTTAGGACTTCCCCTCAGCACACGCCAACTGCGATCCGGAGAGGGGGATTTTGCCTAGACTACGGACCCTCCGTTTGAGTGATTAACCCTTTCTGTGTACTGAGATCCATATGATCCCACTTTTTACAGTAAGTGTTTACTTGTTATCGCCAATATGAATTTATAAATGTACTTATGCACTTTTAGTGATTCTTTTCCTTCTTCTTTGCGCCCCCATTCTTTTTGTTCTATGTGTGTGAGTCCTCTCAAGCCCCGCTGATCACGGGAGATGGGGAGCAGCATTGACGAGGGATCTCCAAGGAGACTATTGACGGCCAGTGCGCATTTAACTCTTTATTTTAGACACAGTGATAGTACCTGGTGGATAGCCCATGACAGATTGCCTGTATACAAACAGGATATGAAAGGATGCGTCACAAACTGTTTTTGATGCACAGAAGAAAACTCGCTCTAAGTGGGTGAAACAGGGGATTTATCCCTGTTCAGGAAATGTGCCTCTAATCCAGCAGTGTGGTGGTTAACTGCTGGTAGTCAATTAACCAACACCACCTGGCTGATTAGGTTTGTTAGAAAAACCTGCCTTTGAGACAGGAAGTGAGATTTTTCCTGAGTCTCACAAGTTGTGGGACTGAACATAGGAACAGAAGTCTTGAGCCTGCCAGAGACTGCACGCTGCCAGCAAGACACAGGGGAAAGTACTTCTAAAACCTGGAGAACAAAGAAGCCTTCCCCTACAAGAAACAGATAAGACTTTACTTTCTAAGACTTTTTGTATATCTGCACATATCAAGATATATGTTTGGGGCTGGGAGACATGCTAATCTAAAGGGAGTTGTTGACTGCATAGGTTTAACTAGAAATACTCCAAAGTGGAACAGAAGCTTTGTTTGACCCCTTATTTGCATACGTTTGGATGATTTTCTTGTGTTAAAGAAACAGGCGCAATAAAAGCCTTATTTAATTTCACCTTAAAACAGTCTCCATTGCATACCTCTGCACATGTCCTCTTACAGTGGGTATGAGACATATGACTAATAGCTTGTGAGTCAGGGATTAGTTCACAGCTGGGCTGTCATTCCCCAGAAGCACTAGGCAGCAAAAGGAAGTATCACAAACCTTTTATCCCCCCTTTGATACACACTAACCTTAGCTAATGGTTATATATAGAACGGCTTAAAAGAGGACACTAGTGTGGCACTCAGAGGTCTGTTAGGAAATAATGGGATTTGCAACAACTGTGCAGGTGTGTGAGACGAGATGCCGAAGCAACAATGTAACCCTAGTTGTCACGTCAGTGGTCTGCGGCAATCATTGTGGATGGTTACACTAGTATCCTCTTTTAAAGCGCTCTATATATTGTAACCATTTGCCAAGGTTAGTGTGTATCAAAGGGGTAATAAAAGGTTTGTGATACTTTCTTTTGCTGCCTAGTGCTTGTGGGGAATGACAGCCCAGCTGTGAACTAATCCCTTACTCACAAGCTATTAGTCATCCGTCTCATACCCACTTAGAGCGAGTTTTCTTCCGTGCATCAAAAACAGTTTGTGACATCCTTTCATATCCGGTTTGTATACAGGTAATCCGTCATGGGCTATCCACCAGGTACTATCACTGTGTCTACCTGTCACAGTTTCTGACTCGTTTGTACATACAGGAAGGTTGCTCTTTGCTGGATTACCAATATTGATCCTTATTTTACCTATCCCTTGTATGCCAGCCTGTTATCACACTCCTACACACTCACCTTTGACCTTCTTTTTAAGCAGGGGAACCTGGTTCAATTCCCAGTGTCGGCTCCTTGTGACCTTGGGCAAGTCACTTTATCTCCCTGTGCCTCAGGCACCAAAACATAGATTGTAAACTCTATGGGGCAGGGACTGTCTGCAAAATACCTCTGTAAAGCGCTACGTAAAACTCGCAGCGCTATACAAGAACATGCTATTATTGTTATTATCATTTATCCTGTTGTATTTACCCTTGCCCATTATTTTAGGTTGATTTATTAAAAGTTCGTTTTTAAGTCATTTGATATATATTATCATATACCTATATATTATCTAGGATAGCAATCGATATATATATATATATATATAGATATATAGATATATAGATATATAGATATATAGATATATAGATATATAGATATATAGATATATAGATATAGATATATATATATTCAGCACTCAATAGGTTAAGATGTTTTAAATTGTTTTTCTCATAAGGAATCTTGTGGGCTGTTTGAAACTAATAGTATACAATGTTATAGGTATGAGGGACAATTTGAAACCAAGTAGTATGACGCACATTTTAGTGATAATATTTGTTGTTGTATGCACATTTTAATAAGACTTGTTTTTGTTAGTTCCTAATGTTCTTAAAATAAGGTATTTGATAACAATAACAGAAAAATAAGTATGTACTGTAAACAAGTATGTCATTTAGTTGGCAAAAGCGTGTTAGTTGAGAAAGTGATTTATATCTCTTAGATCTAAGGGTATAAAAAGAAGCTGTTCTTAGCTACTTGCTACATTGAATAGAAGTATTTTGTATGTTGTGTCCTTGCTAAATCACTGAGCTGATTGAGGAAATAAAGACCGCTGATTTGAACTGCAAACCTGATTCCTGAGTACTATATCGTCGAGGTTTTTCTAACATCCTTCATCACCCATCATCCGTTACTTTGGTTTTGAGTGCACCCAATAGGAACTTTCTTTTCTTTCTTCGATTATACATGTAGAAAAATATACCCTGGAAGGGAAAGGGTATATAAGACATACTTTTCAGGTGAAAGACATGCAGTGCTACTTTTAAGATTAAACGCTATTAGGCATCTTCCTCTCCAGACTACCCTGGTGTTCCTGTGACACGTATTATTACTCCTTATGGGACTTTGAGAGCTCTTAAAACAATTTATTCTGTTGACTTATTCTGCTGTGTAATGATTCTGAATTGCATAGTGTTACCCTGTGACAGAGTGAATTCAGTATGCCAAGAGACCTATGTATAGGTCTGCAGTCCAGCAGTGACCTGGATAATCACAGCTTTGAAGAGGCTGGGTTAATTAACCAGGTCCCAGCTGCCTTGTTAAAGGGCTTGAAAACCACAGACTCTTGATTTGTTCAGGGTTTGTTCTTCCTGACTGAACCAGAGACAGCTGAAGCTCTGAAGGGAGAACACCTGAAATAAGGTCTGTTTATATTGGAACTCTTGCTCTTCTGTATCATGGACTTGGGAAACCCTTGTCACCTATATATAAATGGTAGTGTGCAAAAAAACAGGCGCTTACCTCAGATTAGAAACAAAAGTGTGCTTACAGTAAAGCGGTCAATTCGACAATAGCTCTCTTACAAATACTTGGAGCAAACAGTAGGATCCCTTCAGCTTCAACCCCAGAAAAGGGTTAATCCAGAGCCCTTATAGAAACATGGGAACAAACAAACAATGGGGGAGCATGGGATTAGAAAGACATATACAATAATAATGGTGATGAATATTGACAGTAGTTCCAAAGGTGGGGGGCGGGTTGTAAATATAATAATACTTACACGGCCATGTGTAAGCAACCACAATTAGTGATCACCTCCTTGAGGGCGAGCTGTGCCTCTCCCAGCTAGATATAGCTGTATGTTGATAGGGTTAGGGGAAATTATATATAATCTATAAGGCTATACTCACACGGCCCTGTGTGAGCTGGTGTAGAAATTGGTTACTTTGGGGTTAAATTTAACCCATCCACATCTATTCGTCACGTAATGGGGGTTTTCTCTAGTATCCAGGGCAGCACGAAAATCAGTGCTAACTCCCAGGCGTTAGCCAGGCTCTCCCCCCAGGTGTTATGATGCGTGGGGGGGGGGGGGGGTTGGGTGATGAGAAAAACGAGTGAGGCACGGTTCCAGTTAAATATTCACAAGAAATCGCATTTATTAATTAAAACAGCAAAGGGACTCACATACATATAGAATGGGCCCCTGGCCTCCTCACGCAGTCCAGGATCGAGTTTGAGCAGCTTTGTGCGCCCTTCCCGCGTCCGGGATGCAGGAAGAAAAACTATACTGCTGGGCTGCAAACACTGCTCCACGGTCTGACTGCGGAAGCCTCCTTAGGTCAAAATCTTCTGGTGGTTTAGAGCAACGCGTTTCGTCGACACATCGACTTCCTCAGACTCAAATAATGAGCACTGAGGAAGTCGATGTGTCGACGAAACGCGTTGCTCTAAACCACCAGAAGATTTTGACCTAAGGAGGCTTCCGCAGTCAGACCGTGGAGCAGTGTTTGCAGCCCAGCAGGATAGTTTTTCTTCCTGCATCCCGGACGCGGGAAGGGCGCACAAAGCTGCTCAAACTCGATCCTGGACTGCGTGAGGAGGCCAGGGGTCCATTCTATATGTATGTGAGTCCCTTTGCTGTTTTAATTAATAAATGCGATTTCTTGTGAATATTTAACTGGAACCGTGCCTCACTCGTTTTTCTCATCACCCAACCCCCCCCCCCCCCCCCCCACACATCATAACACCTGGGGGGAGATCCTGGCTAACGCCTGGGAGTTAGCACTGATTTTCGTGCTGCCCTGGATACTGGAGAAAACCCCCATTACGTGACGAATAGATGTGGATGGGTTAAATTTAACCCCAAAGTAACCAATTTCTACACCAGCTCACACAGGGCCGTGTGAGTATAGCCTTATAGATTATATATCATTTCCCCTAACCCTATCAACATACAGCTATATCTAGCTGGGAGAGGCACAGCTCGCCCTCAAGGAGGTGATCACTAATTGTGGTTGCTTACACATGGCCGTGTAAGTATTATTATATTTACAACCCGCCCCCCACCTTTGGAACTACTGTCAATATTCATCACCATTATTATTGTATATGTCTTTCTAATCCCATGCTCCCCCATTGTTTGTTTGTACCTATATATAAATAAAAAGCCTATACTCCGAACACCCATGTGCCATTGCGTTGTCCCTGCAACATACCCTGTATGGGATTTAGAGTTCTCTGGATAGTTTATTCAGTAAATTTATTCTGCTTTGTAAACTTGTACATAACAGATGTTGGTTTCACACAGATAAATGTAAGGTTATGCATTTGGGATGCATGAATAAACTGGCGATTTACACATTAAATGGGGATAAATTGGGGGAATCCTTGATGGAGAAAGATTTAGGAGTGCTTGTAGACAGCAGGCTTAGCAATAGTGCCCAAAGTCATGCAGTAGCTGCAAAGGCAAACAAGATCTTATCTTGCATCAAACGGGCAATGGATGGAAGGGAACTAAACATTATTATGCCCCTCTACAAAGCATTAGTAAGACCACACCTTGAATATGGAGTACAATTTTGGGCACCCCTCCTTAGGCACGTTCTATACTGCCGTGTGCGTGTTACGCTGTGCGTGCGCGCGGAATTTCAGTTGACGTCAGCCTTTCTATAGAAGGGCCGCGGGCGAACAGTAGGGAGAGGGGAGGCGACAGACAGCGGCGAAGATGAAGAAATTCATCTTTTCGCGCCACTACCTGCGCTCAAATGTATGTATATGTGTGTATGCATGTATGCGTGGATGTGTGTTTGTGTGTGTGTGTGTGTGTGTGTGTGTGTGTGTGTGTGTGTGTGTGTGTGTGTGTGTGTGTCAAGGATTGTAAAACAACAAAAAAAATATTTATTAAACTTTTTTTTTCTTTAAAAAAAATCTATCTAGGACTTATTTTCACACAACCCATGCACACACATATACTTACACATACACACTAACCTGCAGCTCCCAGCTCTATATACATGAAAAACATGCGGCACGTGCACGCGCGTTTGCATTGGAACGCACGGCCGCATGCTGTATAGAACAGCCCTTAGAAAAGACATTCTGGAACTAGAGAGACTGCAGAGAAGAGCCACCAAATTAATAAAGGGGATGGACAATCTAACTTATGAGGAGAGGCTAGCTAAATTAGATTTATTTACATTAGAAAAGAGGCGTCTAAGAGGGGATATGCTAACTATATACAAATATATTCAGGGACAATACAAGGAGCTTTCAAAAGAACTATTCATCCCAAGGGCAGTACAAAGAACTCGGGGGCCATCCCTTGAGGTTGGAGGAATGGAGATTTCACCAAAGGAAAGCGTTCTTTACAGTAAGGGCAGTTACTATGTGGAATTCATTACCCATGGAGACTGTGATGGCAGATACAATAAATATATTCAATAAAAGGTTTGACATCTTTTTAGAAAGGAAGGCTATTCAGGGATATACCAAATAAGTAAACAAGGGAAGAATATTGATTCAGGGATTAATCCGATTGCCAATTCTTGGAGTCAGAAAGGAATTTATTTTTCCCTTAATGGGGTTTTTTGTTTGCCTTCCTCTGGATCAATAAGTAGTTACTATAGATATAGGATAAAGTATCTGTTGTCTAAATTTAGCATAGGTTGAAATTGATGGACGTACGTCTTTCACGTCTTTTCAACCTCATCTACTATGTAACTGTGTAACGGTGTTTCCCCCACCCCTTGGGAGATTCCCCTGCTACCAGGTGTATGGTGCATGCTACCTATTTGTTCACAAGAGGCTGAGTTGTCCGCCAATGGTTGTTGGGACTGCAGAACAGGCTTCTTGGGTACATATCCAACATTTACTCCATGGTACACAGTGCCTCCATCTGCCGTAAGCTCCAGATGTATGGAGGCGATCTCCTACAGTAGAAATGGTTTCCTCTCCGCCCCTCCCCCCTGTAAGATCTCACACCAGCCAGGCGGTATATTCAACTGGAACCAGCTTTATACATATACACTCACAGCACACGGCAGTCCTCTGCCTAACACAGTCTCTGTTCTGGTTTCCCAAACTCAGAATGGTCCCTGGACCTTCACTACGTGTCAAGGGCCCCCGCAGCAATCCATGCTCTTCCCCAGCCCTCTAGCAGGACCAGGGGAATAGGTGATCACTCACTCTCTCCTTAGGGAAGAGGACCAGGCCCTGCCAGCGCTCAGCAGGCCAGTGTGATACCTTGTCTCTATCACAGTAGAGACACACTAAAGAATTTGGGTTGCACTTCCCTTAAGTACAGTAGGGGGAAGGTACCAGGTCTGAATCCCGGATTGGGTAGAACACAGACCTAGTCACTCCTCCTCCCCTGTCACTCAAGGGTACTGGCACTGCATGCTCTTACCGGGACTTGCATGCCAGTGAGGGCAGAATGGTAGCCAGGAACCAGCCATGACTACACATGGAATTGGAACCCTAATCTACAGGACCCAGACTGGGGTATGAGGATGCTCTTCTAGTGTATGTCTGCGTTATCCTGCCACTTTTTTGGTATACTTAAATATCTTTGTTGTGCTGTCAGACTACCCTGGCACCACACTCGCATTGTGTATTGTACATTAAGATTCATATATGGGATTATTGTGTGGAGGGACATAAGGGAAGTACTAAAGACCCTCCTGGTCTGTTGGAATGGGCCAGAAGAAGGGGCTCACAACCCTAAACGTTGCCCCTCTTGTTATGCATCACACTTCTATTGCCCATCTTGTTTTTCCCTTCCCCACACCTCCCAATTTTTTCCTCACCCTTTTTTCCCTTGCCCCCCCCCCCGTTTGCTGATTTACCTTTTGTACATTTGTATATACACAATGTCCTGCGCGTCACAATTTTTCTGTTCGCTTGCATTGTATTTTCATTATTGGCCATTTAAACACAGATTATTGTTGCTCCTCCTTGTCTGTATCAGAGTATCCTGTGGTGACTTTTTAACATATTGTAGGTTAATATAGATATTTTTGGCTTATCCCTATTACGTGTATTTACTTTATTTACAATTGAGAGCTGGGAACGCAGTTGGGTGTTAAATGCTATTAGTAATTTGAAATAACTTGTATCGCTTTCAATTTCAGGCCACACACCAATACACAGTGAAAAGAATGCTGCAGGTATTCCAGGAGCACAGCAATATCGTATCCCACCAGGCAAAGCATACAGGATACACATTGCTGCACTGTCAGAGCACTACAATAACTGAGTCTACAAACTAGATCTGAAAATGAGCCAGTCGGCGTTCAAATCCCATTAAGCCTGGTGGCTCTAAAACGACGGAACTAACTACATTATGAGATTAAGTTGCATGAACCAGGCTAGTGTCATAGAAGCCCGGTTAAGAAGTAAATGACTCTGAGAACCCCTCTCGCCCCCCGTGTAGAGTGAGAGTACACTGCAGAAGTGGATACATTACAGAGAAAACAATCAGGAAAATACTGTAATAATAAGCATCACAGGTGGCTGTTTAAACATCGTCTCATTTAAAATCTACTAGAGCCCCTTGACATATCGGACAAATAGCCAAAAGTAAAATATATATTTTCTTTGTAGTATAGGTTAACCCTTTTACTGCCAGTGAGGCCTGTATTAATAAATAAAAGTACATTTTAGATATGCCTGTGCACCTTTTCTCCTGCCTTCTCATTCCCACTTATTTTCCCTTAAAGTAGGAGTTCAGAATTGATTGCACAGCATGGTGTGTGTGCTGGGCCTCATATTTGCGTATTATGTGTTTATACAGTATAGCATGTGTGTGTTATTTGCTTGGTGTACAGTTAGGAATGTTGTATAACTGCAGGTTTGATAAGCCTGTTGGAAAAGGAACAATTTTGTTACAGCTGCTTCTGATCCTTCCACTCATTTAAACAGGGGTAAACAAAGACCACATTACATTATTCTACTTCAAACTTGGTCTCTTTAGCACTCTACTACAACCGCTGGTCCAGAGAGCTAACAACCCAATTACACAAAGCGGTAAGCAAGGAAAGAGAACACATTCCTTAATCTCCATTAAGGGGATGCTAGACTGGGATAGTAACAGCCCCCACGATAACATTGATACAAAATGTCCCAGAATCGCTCCAAGGAATAACTGTTGCTACCAGAATTGCACACATGCAAATACTACAAATAGTCCAGAGAAATCAATGGGTATATAATTCCATAATACCATAATTATACTCCCGTTCAGCGTCCCACTGATAGGATCATACGGTAATGTGAAACCCCGCAGCACCGTGCGTTCGTGACTATCCCACGGAACGGGGCTATGACGTGGTAGGGAGGAAAATAGAACAGCGGTACTGCCGTGTCCCCTGTGAGGGAACCCTAAGCGGCAATAGGTGTACCGCAATCCTCCGCCACTGCCCTCATAAACCCGGTGTCACACACGGCACAACACCCCGCATGAACGGGGGGGGGGGAAAAGAGAAACGGAGTAGTTACTCACGATCTTGACACGCCGGGTCTCGACTCAAGCACTGACGTAAGGCTCCCCTGATCCGGAAGTATAACGAAGCGTGCTCCAGCCAAGGCAATAGTAGACAGAAATGGAGTAATCAGGCGGTTCACAGCGGTTCACAGCTGCCGTCAAGGTATGAAATTGGAGGTCCACACGCACTGTTTAATGAGTGCATATACACTGAAAAAAGTTCTGCTACAGAGAAAAACTCTGACGCGTTTCATCCACAGGTAGGGACTTTGTCAAAGAGTATCTGACACTGCCCATATTGATGCTTATATAGTGAGACCTGGATAGCCATTGGATGGATTAAATTGGCTAAAAACACTGACTCACCAGATGAATAATTAGCCCAATAATTGCCAACAAAGGCAACCCCTTATATATCCTCTAATAGTGCTCACTCACAAGGCATCACTATGGACAATCTATCACAGTAAAACATGACACAAAAACCATTAAAAACAAGACTAGACACTGCCGTCTATTTACATAAAAAGAAATGTAAACAACAGGTACCAGTTGCAATGTGGCAGAACTAGCAACAAACATATACTGTAAAAAGTAGCAAATTAGTAAACATCACAATACATTCAGATACATACATGGTATAAAGTATCACTAATTAATTATATTGAATATTGAATAACATGTGAAGAATATGAAATTGTTAATGTTTTTTGTGTCATGTTTTACTGTGATAGATAGATAAACAACCTTTTATTCATTTGCGTGTGGACCTCCAATTTCATACCTTGACGGCAGCTGTGAACCGCCTGATTACTCCATTTCTGCCAACGATAGCATTGTCTGGGCCATACATTTTGAGATGTGCTATGACATAAGGCACCATAAAGCCCACTCAAAATAGCTTAGACCTGCTTAGTAAATATAATCCTCTGTGAGTAAAACTTCAGGTTCAATTGTTCAAGAGGGGAAAGCAATTTCTGTCTCAGAACGAAAGTAACACACTTATTGCTTGAATACCTGAGTGCTCTATTATAAATTCCATCTAAATCCGCTTGCACTATATATAGTAATAGCAGGTATCACTTGTGCTGCTCCAAAATGATGGTTATAATACAGGTATGGTGAATGTTACTTTAGATCCACTAATCAGCTCAAATCAAACCGTCTTCCATCCCCTGATTTAAATCTCAATGCTTAGTGGTTTACGTTGCACATTCTAGGTTTCCAAAACTCCATTAAACTTGAGTTAATATTGCACACGGTAAAAAAACAAAACAAAAAAACAAAGGGTGTTTTTAAACTAAAAAAAAATAATGCTTTACTAACATTTCTATCTTTATAAAAATGAGGTAATTGGCTAGTGATGAGTTAACTCAAATCTCCAGGTGGAGGAGGTGCATGACGATAGGTATGTAGGTAATACTCTTCAAACGCAAAGATGCCTATTAATTGATATGCACTCAGTGCCAGTCATCAAATGTATGTACACAATAATGTCATTTTACTGTGCATACTGGTTCTAAGCCAGGGGGGGTGCGAACGCTCGGGCTTCCAGGCAGGGGGGGGCGCACTCCAAAAACTTTGCGCAACCCTGCTTTAACGCATATTATTCGGACTCCTGCACACTGTGGCAAGTGGTAGAGACAGGTAGCTTAACTTGTTCCCCTTTTTATGCACACAAAGTCCTTCCTTTCTTCTGCAAGCTTTATTGAGGCATAACAGCAACATAGAAAAAGGGGAGGGGGGCCTATAATAGGTAGCACTAATTCAGGGAAAGATAAATGCGAAACTTTACCAGGAGATGGTGGGGGACATGACAGTTCCAGAAGGCTGCTGGTTGGAAGGGGATATGACCTGACATGCAGGAAAAGGGGCAGGGAGAGACCAACAGCCAGGGGTCCTGGAGCATACCACTCAGCCAGTGGATGTTATAAGGCAACAGGCTGAGAGCAATGGGAAAGTAGCATTGTTGCAATGTTACACTGAGCAGTGACGGGAATCACAGGACAGGGAGAAATACACAATTGGTTCCAGGACACACATTTTTATCCTTATCTGTGTCATTATATCAGCTCAGCTATAGTGTTCTTCTTTGCAGAAGATATTACTTTGCAAAGTGTGGCAGCAGATTTAACTCAGAGGCACCTGCAACGTACTGCAAATTGGTCAATTCCCAAAGAGGGAAAATGTAGCTGCCGCACAACCTGCCACGTGCTTCTCTGATGAGCATCCAGTATATCATTTCACTAATCATCTAGGGCAGGGGGCGCGCAAACTTTCCCCCCCTGCACCCCCCCCCTGCACCCCCCTTACTTACCTTGTCTCCGGCGTCAAATGACGCCGCGGGGTCATATGACTGTAACGCTTGCGCTGCCCACGAGCAAGACAGGACCCCGGTACTGAGGTGGGAAAGGGGCAAACCACGCTCCCCCAGCAGCGGGAGCGTGCCTGGCAGGCGGATTGTCAAACGTAGCCGGGTCTGGGTTGGAGAGAGAGGGTTAATCGATACTTGCCAAGGTCTTGGAGTGGAGAGTTCAGAATAGTCAAAGTCCGTATAGCTGTGGTCTGGAATTGGAGAGATCAGAATCGTGGAAGTCCGTATAGCCGTGGTCTGGGTTGGAGAAATCCGCAAGGTCGAGGGTAAGCCGGGGTCAGTATCCAGAGAGATTCCAAAGTCAAGCCAGGTCGGTACATGAAGGGTTAAACTGCAAGGTAAACACAAGACAAGGAGCAGGGCACAACGGACGTAGGAGCTCAAGGCTACGAGAGGTTGTGCTCAGCAATGACAGAGTGAGAGCAGGGTACTTATGGGAAACAGGAACCTGTAGCAAGGGAGGCGGAGCGGCGGCGTGGCCTCTGCGGAGGCAAGGATTGGCTGCAGGAGACAAGTGGGCTAATGAATACTTGCCACGCAGCTGGGGAGCGGTGCACGTCGTCACGTGTGCGCGCTGCGCTCCGAGTGGGCGGAGCTAAGTTCTGTGGCACACTAGAAGAGCTGCACGTGTGCGCACGCTCTGTAAGCAGAGCGGGGTGCGCGCATGCGCTAGTGCCAAAGCGGAGGTCTGAGGTAAGACAGGTAAGGAGGGAACACGTCGCAAAGGACGTGTTCCCCGATTCCTTACAATTCCTTACAACGTCACATTGCCTGAGACAAGGTAAGAGAAGTTAGACGTCTCACGCGATCCCCCGACATTTAATTTAAATACCTTGGGGAAGAGCGCGGGGCCTCAGCAACTGCCGCCCCGCCCCCCCCCACTACCCACCAGAAAATCTTGTGCCCCCCCAATTTGCGCACCCCTGATCTAGGGCACTACACAGAATAACATTGAACCTAAACAAATAAGAAACCGCGCATCAATAGTTAAATGCAACTATGAAATGCCACTACTCCAAAGTATATTGTAAAACTTTGTTTAAAGAAGAGTATCCTTTTATTGCACTATATAGAAAAGTCATATACACACTGCAGCTCTCAGTATTAGATTTATGGAGACAAAGGGTTATCCCTCTTTAGGGTTTTAGCGCACTTAGCTATTTATTGGGATTTCAAAGTTAGAACTTTAGAACATTTTTTATTTATCTACCCAATTTAGGTGGAGAATCACTTTATTTACAGGATATATAGTGCACTTTCTTTAGAAGTGCAGTGTGTCCACTGTTCCATTCTGCACAGTTTACATATGGATCACCACACCTATTACTATATCACATCAGATCAGTTGTATTTTTCATCTTGTATCCAGAGGGATATCCTTACCCAATTATATAGAGCAGTGTTTCCCAACTCCAGTCCTCAGGGATCCCCAACAAGTCAGGTGTTAAGGATATTCCTGCTCCAGCACAGGTGGCTCAGTCAAAATGGGGGCTCAGTCAAAATGGTAGCTCAGTCAATATATATATTGAACAATACAGAATTCATCTGTCATTCACTTATCACATGGTGCGATAAGGAATGAGACACTGTCCATGATCTGCCTGACAACACATGATGAGATATGGGATTGGATAAGAAGAAAACCAGATAGAATGTTGAAACAAAGGGAACACAGATAGACAGCCCAGGTGACAGTGAGAGGGGCTTAAGAGACAGCCTGACGTTCAAAGATAGTGACAGGAGGCTTGGTAGAGACTGCTAGCCAAGGAGAGAGTGTAACGTACGTGCCTGCCACAAACAAGGAGGGACCCCGATACTGAGGTGAGATGGGTAACAAACTGCACCCACAGCTACGGGGACACGCCTGGAAAGTGGAAAATAGGCATCTGGAACCGTCTGGGAGTACAAGATAAAGTAAGATACTCACCAGACGAGAAGGGAGATTCCAGAAGATAAGTGGTACCGAGAGCCTGGGGTCCAGAGCTGGGAGGTAGGTCGGAATGGGGTGTCCAGGAGGTCAGGATACAGACCAGGGGTAGAAGACCAGAGCGGATCCACAGCCAGGCCGGTTCGGTACACAAAGGATCACTGAAAAGACAAAGAGATAGGAACTGAGGCAGACACGCCACAGGAAACGCTGGGGAACCAGCGTAGCCGCTACAGCGCGGAGAAAGCGAAGTCTGCCAGGAACAAAGAAAGCAGCGCCGAGGCTGCTATGCAAGAAGGCCTTGGGATGCCGGGGACTGGAAGCAGGATACAAGGCACAAGGAGCCCAGCAGGCCAAACACGGAGTCTGTGACAAGCACAGTTACTTGCAACTTTGGATTGCAAAGTCTATGTCCAGCAACTTCCTGAGGGCGGGTCAGGCACTAAATAGCACAGAAGGCCAATCAGGCCAGAGCTGCACAGGAGGCAGCAGGAGGCAGGTGATTGCAGAAGCAGGAATAGATTGTCTGGAACCTGCAAAGCTCCGGATGGAAGGGCTCCAGCCAAAGCCAGGAGTGGATTCCTGACAGAGAGTAAGTGAGAGACAGCAACAGAAACACATCTCCTACACACAGAGTTGTGTTATGAGGAGAAGAGTCTACAGTAAAGAGAGATCAAGATACTTGCTGGGCTGGTAGAGAGCAACCGGATAACATATAGCCAGGAGGCTTTTTCCTGCAACTTGAGTATCCTTTTCAAATTGCACACACCTCACAAATATTTAATCCTTAATAGATCTGTAATGCAACTACACACCAATATGTTAGTTAAGAGCTCCCACACAGTGCAATAATAGTGCAATAATAATATTGGGTTCTACATCGGACACTGAGACTAATAAAATGGACAATAGCGCGTGGTGTGTGTGTGTGTGTATATATATTTAGATAAATATAGTGATGGAGTCACTGGCTCTGGATACTAGAGAGCTGGCAGTGCTTAGGTTCCAGCGTGCAGGAGGTTAAACTCCTCTGTAGGAGCTGGCTGCATCTGGAGCAATCACTAAAACATGGTAAAAGCCAAATCTCTCAAGTCCTCATATTAATGAGATGCTATCTAACCTCAGACAATACTCATTAGATACACATATGAACCACCTAAGTTATTGAATGCTATGAAGTAGTTAATATAATATCATACTGGAGAGAGGAATCAAACAAGATTACCTTATACCTCCCAGACTGGCCGATCAAAAAATCATGGGGGAACAAAACATATCCTAATTAAACATGCTGCAAGTAGTAAGAAAAAAAAATAGGTTAAAGCAGAAGTATCCCAGATGAACAGCTAAGTAGGAGGAACTGCAGGAATGAATACAGTACTGTTCATAAAGTATCTTCAAATGTTCAAGAATAGATAAATAGCCCCAGAATGGGAATAATAAAATGAACTAATAGGCTTAGTAAGCCATGCGATAAGTTGTAAAAAAAAAATCTTAAAGTTCCTAGTGTAATCATCATATCACATATTAAGGCATAGCGTGAATACTCCCAATACATGTAGGCGTGGAGCAGCAGCTTAGGTTGATACTTAGCCGACCAGGAAGTCCCGGATTTATCCCGAGTAAGAGGGGATTTTTTCAAAATGATACCGGAGTATAGATGCTTCTACATGTCTCAGTGACAGGAGAGAAACACGAACAGACCACCCCGACGTACGTTTCGCTTTAACTCTTCTTCCGGGGTCTGAGTTCCCCGAGAGATATGAGTAGTATATGCAGCACCCTCTCAATGACATATGGCCAGTTCAGAATCCGTTGTAGCATAGATTTCATCACAGGACAGCAGGAGTAGGCATAAGTTCTTAAAGCTGCATACATGGATAAAAGAGAGGATCAAAAAAGGCATAGATATACAGCAAAAGGTCCTAATCCTAAAAACAGAGCGTATCCCATATACGCATTGAGGCCTTAATGATCACAATTTGCATTCTCGTTGCCACAGCAACCTTTCCAAATCACCTCCCTGATCCCCAAAACCACTTTATCAATTGCAAAGGCTTTAAGGACAGATGAATCAGCGTTATGTTTAGATTTAAAAAAATTGGCACAGAAGTTATCTTTCTCCCTGCAGTTAGATCTCGCTGTGTATTTTTTATATTTCTACAATGTCCCAAGATCCAAAATCTTAGTTCCCTCATCATCATTCTGACGTACATCTGTCTGCAGGGACATGTCAAATAGTACCACTGCTTTTGATTTGCAGTTCAAGGATTGTCGAATTTGAAAATTTTTGGTTCCAGTTGTGTCCCAAAACTCAGAGGATTTATTTAATAAAATGACAAGCAGAACACACATAATAAGCAAAAAAAAAGCTCATATTAACTCTCTGATAAAAGGATTGTTGGTGCAGCAGAGCGATAGTGACTATGTAGAAGAGTATCAGCCAAATTTGGGTCGCGTCTACTGCCAAGATTAATTTTATCCCCTAATTTAGGTTTCAAGTCTAAATCAGTCATAACGACATTCCAGTGATCCTGTAGTTTATATTTTGAAGTGGACCACTGGCGATTGTATGTTCCAATGAATTGTATGGCACTATCACTATGTTCATTATAATAAAGTTTGGTTTTAATTTTGGTATTAATAATGCACCTCTATTTCTAGCTTTACTTAGATTAAAGCTGCGTTTGAACATCGTGTTGCTATAACCTCTTGATTCAAAGCTAGATTTGATTTCAAGGGCCCTAGCCTCAAATGTTGATGGTGTGGAGCAGTTGCGCTTTAATCTCAGGAATTCCCTGATGGGAATCACCTTGTTTTGATGTAGGGGGCGCACACTAGTTGCATGTAAAACTGCATTAGTTGAAGTGTTTTTTCTTTGAATGTCAGTCTCAATTACTCCCTGTAAAAGGTGCTCGCCACAAACTGGACTGAACAGCGAGGTCGAGGTGGGGATATAGAAACACCGACCTGGAGCCACGAAGTTGCATCCGGAATGCAGATGCGTAGTCGTCGTTAGCCGGGTTAGGGTTGGAGAATTGAGAGTAGTAGGGGTCATGTAGCCGAGAAATTAGCATAGTAGGCATCCAAGCCGAGGGTTGAAGGTAGGAGACAGGAGGGTAGTAGGTAAATTTGTGGCAAGGGTCCAGGTGAACTGCAAGGAAAGACTAAGCACGGCAAGGCAGGGCAAGGGATAACAGAGTGCTTGCGACCACCACAACGTCACACGGTACAAACGGCTATGCTCAGCCAAATTGCATAAGCAAAGACTGAGCATATAAAGGATGAATCAGCCAAACGGTGAACTGCTGATCAGCAGAGGCTGAAAGTGAAACCAGAGTTCTGATTCGTTGCTGTGCAGAGTGCACATAGGAGCTGATGAGGGAAGCCTGCAGCAAGTCTGAATCAAACGCAGGACCGGAGCCTGTGTCCGATCCTCACACTCCCATTGGATTTATCGAGATTCTTAAGTCCAGGAAGTCAACATGAGTAAGACTAGCAACACTAGTCAATTTGATATTCAGATGGTTGTGGTTGAGAACTCAGATTGCGACCCATCCGTAGAAGAGGATATCATCGATTAAACCTCAACCACAACAGTACATGATTTGCACCTGCCTGGCCATCATCCAAGAACACAATTTCTCTCTCCCATCTCCACAGAAAAAGATTGGCATAGGAGGGTGTACACTTAATGTCCATCGCCGTGCCCTGTTTCTGTAAATAAAATGTATTTTTAAATACAAAATAATTATCCTTGTAGTGGATGCTTGTATAAAGCATCTCCAGATCACAAGTGGCTAAGATCGTGTTTTTCTCTAAGGCTAATTGATTTAATCTAAGGAGTATGTCCATTGCATCCCTCAAAAATATGAGGGTAATGTTTCCACAAACCGACATAAGAATAAAATCAAGAAAACGGCAGATGGGCCCCCAAAGCCCCTCTATACTAGAAATGATAGGGATAACGGGGGGATGGGAGATCCTTATGTATCTTGGATAAAATATAGAATGTTGGCACTTTAGGTTGATTAGAAACGAGACCATCATAACATTTACGTGTAACCAAGATGGCAGCGCCCTGCACTGTTGGGCCGCCGCGGAGCCTCCAGAGCACCGGAGCGCTCCCTGCTCGGCCCCCACCCTTCGGAAATGCCGGCGGGTCTGCCGCTTGGCTCCGGCGACACTCGCCATCACCCCGGGCAATGAAGTTCACAGGGATCCGGGGCTACACAACTTTATAAATGTAAGTAAATGTGGTTATATATAAGTATATGTTTTTGTTTTTCCACTTTCTTCTTTTACACCTCCCTCTCCCTCATATTCCCGAGGCAAGAGAGAGCCTACTCAGACAATAGATCCAAATTCCTGCACACATACCAAATAACAAAAATGACTAGTGTAGCCCCCTGTAAACAGCACGGGCTATATATATCTTTCTCCTACTGTGATAAGTCCTGTTAAGGGCAGGCGCCAGTAGTAATCATGGGTTTCCCCCCTTCACGCCCTGCCCTGAGTGATAGATTCAGGCCCCTGAATCTGCTGCCAGCAAGAGACAGAGGGGAGGTCCTGCTGACATCATGAGGGGTGGGGCTGACTATTTAGCAGCCAGCTCCTGTGAGTGTCAGTCAGTCTACTTCTAGGAAGCTGTCCGGGGAGTTGGAGGAGAGAAGTAGGTCGAGCTCTCTCCTGGGAGCAGGGGAGATAGGAGAATAGTTTGGAGATATAATGGTGCTCAAAAGTGCTTTGGTCCGTATACATGGAATGGAAGGGAGCACATACTAGGTATTAATACATTTAAGTTGTGACAGTACTCAGCCTATAAATGGGGCACTAAGGTTACCCTGAAGGTTGGGGTAGGTTGCCCAGAGACACCTTCCCCTACCTCATTGGGTTGGCCCTAGGTGGTGTACTCACGATACTCAGATCCTCCAGAGTCTCCCTTCCAGAGCGTGCTGCTGTATTAGGATGAGAAGTCCAAGGAATAGAGAGTGTGCAGCGCACAGCAATCAAGGAAAGAGCAGGTCTTGCAAAAAATCCTTTATTGAGAAGCCATAAAATAGAGGGCTGCAACCCTTCTACGCGTTTCGTGCCAGTGCACTTTATCAAGAAGTGCCATACACGGTGTACACAACATTTAAATACAGCTGACTGCCGTTTTTCGCGCCAAACCAATGACGTCACAAATCACCATTAGCCAATGAAAGTCGCGCCTCTAGCGCATGCGCCACACGGCTGAGTGCAGGAGAATTCCCCACCGTATACCAGTCATCTCAGTCTCAGGAGACACGCCCAGCTTGGGAGCTCACCCAAACACCATGATAAGCACTGACAGCGGCTGTAGAGACTCCCCCGTCCCGCCGGTACAGAGGGACTCTCCCGTCCCGCACGCACAGAGGAGCTATTAACATACACAGATTCATAGTCCCCTGTTCAGGCTAATGCATGTAAAAAAACATGTAATAAAGTACAATTATAGCTCTGTAAATGACGCAATCACACGCACAACCACGTGATGGCATAAAAATCGTGGAGGCAGTGCTCATAGAGTCACATACTAGTAGCTATATAATGATAGTAATAGATACATTAAAGCATACAAAAACAAATAAATGCATATCATGAACAGAGAATACACATAAGGCAGTCAGTAGGAAAATGTTTAAAAACTACACATATTGAACATTTTATTAACTAAAATAACAAAAGAAGAAAAAAAAAAAACGAATGGCGCACAGCCAGGGAGCCAGCAATCACTCCTGGAGATGACGTGAGTGGGCTTCATGATCTAAGACTGTTATAGTTG
Organism: Ascaphus truei; assembly: GCF_040206685.1. Classification (NCBI taxonomy): domain Eukaryota; kingdom Metazoa; phylum Chordata; class Amphibia; order Anura; family Ascaphidae; genus Ascaphus; species Ascaphus truei. The sequence goes on along the minus strand of NC_134487.1, from coordinate 56,673,195 downwards.
AGTACTGCTACAAATGTATTTTAGTAACTCACAGGTCTACTGTTTTCCCCCCCTCCCACTGGTGTCTCCATGGATAGTGCTACATTGTGTTATATACTGGATGAAGTTGTCTGGGGTTTGAGCACCCTAATTTTTCTTACCTAAAATAATAAAAGGAACAATTAAAAAAAAGTACTAAGTATATTTCTATACCCGTAACTACTACAAATGGATCCCATACTCCGTGAATACACTGAGAGAGGTCCAAAGTGTGTATATAGAAGAGCAAAAACATTGGCCGCATTTATCTCTCCAAGTGTTATTTCCACTCCCGTGGGTGATCCTGACCGCTTCCTGACCAGGGGATCTTTTAGGTGCAATCATTGTAACATGTGTGAATTCATGAATCCTTCCAAGCATGTCTTTTCCCACAGTCCACACAAACATCATAACATCTACAGTTTTATTAATTGTAATACATCTTTTGTGGTTTATCTCATCAACTGTGGCTGTGGGAAGAGATATGTTGGCAGGACTACGAGGGCATTGAAGACAAGGATGCAGGAACATTGCAGACTCATTCGCAAAAAAGATCTGGAGCATCCTGTCTCCAAGCACTTCACAGAATGTAGAGAGGGAGGTATTAAAAAATTCTCTTTTGTTGGTATAGAGAGAATTGTAAGGAAGGAAAGAGGGGGTGATATTGTGAAAACTTTGGATTGTAGAGAGTCCTATTGGATTTTCACCTTAAGAACTAGATTCCCAGAAGGGATTAATGTAGAGTGGAATATTAACCACTTTTTGAAATTAATCATTACTTCACTCTTATCGGTACTGCCTCATAGAGATGTGGACCTTGTTTCTTGACATTTGTAGATTTTCTGACAATCATTGTTATAATATGCGAAATATATCTATATCGCTATTTTAAACTATATGAACAATTGACGATCATCCACCATAAACTGATTCTTGAAGAGTTGGACCCCATTTTTCAGTAATATCTTTCATTAATGGTTATCATCAATGTTTTTGTGCTTACATTACAAAATCAATTGGATATTTGTATCTATTGTTGATCATGGGCTAACGACTCAAAGATGGGTATATATATGTATTAGTAAAGCTCTGACTGCATCATTTATGGTGTACAAAACATAGTATTGTTAAATATTTGCTAGTATTTTCTAAGGGGCACTCCACAGAATGAATTTGAGGAATAGATGCTTTAAAATTTTGATATGACCTCTATTTCATCAAGAGGGTGCACATTTGTTTTTATACGGGTATAGAAATATACTTAGTACTTTTTTTTAATTGTTCCTTTTGTTATTTTAGTTAATAAAATGTTCAATATGTGTCGTTTTTAAACATTTTCCTACTGACTGCCTAATGTGTATTCTCTGTTCATGATATGCATTTATTTGTTTTTGTATGCTTTAATGTATCTATTATTATCATTATATAGCTACTAGTATGTGACTCTATGAGCACTGCCTCCACGATTTTTATGCCATCACGTGGTTGTGCGTGTGATTGCGTCATTTACGGAGCTATAATTGTACTTTATTACATGTTTTTTACATGCATTAGCCTGAACAGGGGACTATGAATCTGTGTATGTTAATAGCTCCTCTGCGCGTGCGCGTACCGGCGGGACGGGGGAGTCTCTACAGCCGCTGTCAGTGCTTATCATGGTGTTCGGGTGAGCTCCCAAGCTGGGCGTGTCTCCCTGAGACTGTGAGATGACTGGTATACGGCGGGGAATTCTCCTGCACTCAGCCGTGTGGCGCATGCGCTAGAGGCGCGACTTTCATTGGCTAATGGTGATTTGTGACGTCATTGGTTTGGCGCGAAAAACGGCAGTCAGCTGTATTTAAATGCTGTGTACACCATGTATGGCACTTCTTGATAAAGTGCACTAGCACGAAACGCGTAGAAGGGTTGCAGCCCTCTATTTTATGGCTTCTCAATAAAGGATGTTTTGCAAGACCTGCTCTTTCCTTGATTGCTGTGCGCTGCACACTCTCTATTCCTTGGAGATAGAAGGAGAACTCTGGCCTATGATAGTTGGTGAGTGAGCAGAGCTCCGGTGGACCAATGCCCCTCACCCTGATGAGGGGGTGATGGGGAGGATCTACCCCCACCCAGAGGGGACCCTCTGAGGTGGGCACTGGGGTATTGAGGCCCCTCACAGAACATCCTGTCGGAGTACCTCTTGGAGGAAAGAAGAGGAGAGGAGAAAGGCTGTACACCTTGGGATTTCCGTGTGTGCTGCTGCTATTGCTGTTATTGTTGCGGCTGTATGCTGCAAGGCTGCTGTGTGCGAACTAGAGACAATAAAGAGAGACATTGCTGATCTTACTAAAGACTGTTGTGTGATTCTGGAGCATCCACCCTGGGACCAGGGTCAATTCTTCTATACGGGTCCTACCCCATATCCCTGGGAAGATATAGAGGATGGAGGCGCTGCACCGCCACTAAAAGAATGAGGCAACTACCCCAGAAGCCTGGTCCTGTGTCCCCAACATCATCGTGGGAAGCTCAGGCCCTCCTGTTACCGGCAGGTACGTACCATTCACACACGTGTAGCCAGCCCTCATACACCCTAGATATAGCATCTGTGTCGGGGGGGGGGGGAATATGGGTTACACTAGCAAATATGGTTTAATTTATTTTGTTAAAACTAGGTACGCTAAATGTTAAAGGTTTAAACAATCCCAGAAAAAGGAAGTTAGCTTTGGAAGATTTTAATAAGCAAATGTTGGATGTTGGTTTTTATACAAGAAACTCATTTCAGGAAACAGGATCAACCAAGATTTTTCGACAGTCTTCTCTTCGAGTTTCTTAGCATCGGCGCGAGTGAAGAAAAGAGGAGTGGCTATACTGGTCAGAAGGTCGTACCATTTGCTCTTAAGGAAAGTGACTCAGACAAAGAAAGTGGGTTTTTGTTCTTCAGGGGCAAATTGGGAAACACAATGGTCACACTGGCTAACATTTACGCTCCCAATGAGAGACAGGTAGATTTTTATGAGACAGTCTTCCATAGATTATCAAAGTTTGCAGAAGGAAAAATAATTATGGCAGGAGATTTCAATGCAGTTTACAATAAAAACTAAATAAATCACCCCCCCCCCAGAAGGACTCTGAAAGTGCAAGATCCTAAAGATACAGATTTCGCCAGATGTATACAAGATCTAGCATTATGGGATATAGGGAGGATTCAACACCGTAAAGAGAGAGAGACTATACATTTCACTCGGCACGCCATCTAGTATTCTCAAGGTTAGATTATTTTTTTTATAGAGCACTCACTAATCCCAGCTGTGACAGAGACAAAGATCAATCCAATTACCTGGTCTGATCACGCACTTGTAACATGCAGGCTAAAATATATCAATCCTACCAGGGTGAGATATATGTGAAGCTTAACGACTCCCTTCTGAGAAATATTGGTGTAATTAACAAAAAAACTCACATTTAATAGAATTTTTTTCTATTAACAATAAACCGGGAATGGCTCTCTCTACAATTTGGGAAGCACAAAAAGCATGTACGAGGGGAACATTTATAGCCATTGCTTCTTTGAAAAAGAAGCGAAGGGAGTATAAACTGATTAAATGTTCAATAGATCTAGAGAGGGCTGATGAGAACTATAAAAAAAACCCACAGATTCAAATGATCAAAAATTACTTAAAATAAGGTGTGATCTGAGAATTCTGCAAATTGACAAAGCAGAAAAAAGCTTTAAAATGGACCAAAGAATTATTCTACCAAAAAGGTAATAAAGCGGACAGACTATTGCAGATAATAAAGCGCAGCAAATATACTGATAAAATCAAGCTCCTGCCTAAACACCAGCAGTTTCCCAGAGTCACTTCTTGTCTATATACCAGCGGGGAACGTGCGAGTTATTCCTTTCCCCTCTGTGTTGTTTGTCATTTTGAGTAAAATGTTAATGCACTATACCCTATGCATTTGTGTCTTCTCCATATGAGGTCAACCAGGAGCCCACGAACCTGAGGATTCCGTTGTATGGAGTTACAGTAATATGTGTCTTCAGTGCTAATCTTTCACTGGGTTTATTTGCACATATTATTGTATATTTAAGTCACTTTGCATCACAGACTATTACAGATGAAACGGCCGTTACCCGAACATTTCATGGAGCTGTTTTCGTGAACTCTGCTGTATTCCACGCGGCATTCACTCATTCTTCTGTGAATGCGCGCCGGCACTAGTAAACATGCGTCTTAATGCGGGAAAGTTTGAAGAAATCATGCGGCACGACCTCGGTATACCCAGGAATACAAATCGTGAAATGTTCAGATAACATCTGTAGCTCAGAAATGGAGAAACGTCATTTGACCCAAAAGTAATAGTGGAATTTATAGCATACTAGTCATCTTAATATAATTTACAAAATAAACATAAACAAACCCCAGATATATTAAACAACACTTAGATGCTTATTTAGACTTATGTCAAATACCAACTCTGAAAGATGAGGATAGTGTTTTATTAAATGCAGAGATTTCACAAGAAGAGATATTGGCAGTAATTAAAGAACTCAAAAATACAATAACTCCTGGCCCAGACGGACTCTCAAATAATAATTATAAAACATTCAAAGCACTTTTAGTACCCATTTTGGGAAAACTTTTTAACTCTTTAATGAAGGGTAAAGAAATTCCTCCTCAATGTTGAGAGCACAAATTTCTGTGATTCCAAAATCAGGTAGGGATCATAATTGCTGTAGTAATTATAGACCTATCTCACTGATCAATACCGATATTAAAATTGATAGTAAAATGATTGCAATAAGATTAAATAAACTGTTACCTAGAATAACCATTCCAGATCAGGTGGGATTTATTTTAGGGAGGCAAGCAGCCGATAATATAAGGAGAGTAATAAATCTCACACATTTAGCAAATATATAAAAAAATACCTATGTTACTAATCTCAATGGATGCTGAGAAAGCATTTGACCGAGTGGACTGGTCGTATATGTTTACAACTCTAGAGAAATGTGGAATCAGGGGAAATATACTCAATGGTATTAAAGCGCTCAATCACCAACCAGGGGCTATGTTAAAGATGGCCGGGATCAGCTCCGGTGTAATTAATATAAATAATGGGACCAGACAAGGTTGTCCATTGTCTCGTTATTATTTGCACTGTCTAGAACTGTTAGCAAATACAATTTGGATTAATACAAATATCAAACGACTGATAAAACAATCTAAAGAATATAAAATAGCTCTTTACGCAGATGATATTTTACTAACATTTACCAAACCACTGACATCACTTCCCAATCATTTGAGGAGATTTCAACATTCAATTTTTTCTCAAATTATAAAATAAACAACACGAAATCAGAGGCACTGGCATTAGGAGTAGAGACAGGGACACTAAAAATACTAAAACTAAATTTTAACTTTAAATGGGAAGAAAATAGTATCAAATATTTGGGGGTGTATCTGATTGCTAGATATTCGGAACTTTATAAGGCCAATTAACACAAACTGTTTCAGACAATAAAGAGAGATCCGGAGGAATGGAAGAGGTACTGTATATCATGGATTGGCCGAATAATATCAGTAAAGATTAATTCTCTTCCTAAATTACTCTGTTTCATAGCCTTCCAGACTCCATTCTAACCAAAATGTTAAATGATATTCAAAGTAAAATGTACACTTTCATCTGGGGAAAGAAAAAAACGAGAATAAAAAGAACAGTGCTTAATTCTTAAAGGTCAGAAGGTGGACAAGCTTTGCAGTATTAAATAAATGTTTAATCGCAACACGATTAAGCCTGGCATAGACCCACCCAGTAGGTTAAATGGGTGGAAATTGAGGCAAATGAGATCCTGACGCAGAATATAGATATATTACAGTGGATCCCTAAAAAGAATAGACCTCAGGAGGTATACAGTCACCCGGTTATTACATTTACATTATATATTTGGGATAATTGGGAGAAAAGAAAGGGATTAAAGGGACGACCCTCACTTATGACCCCTCTATGGAGGAATGAGGAATTTCCCCCAGGATGTATACCGGGGAGGAATAATATTTGGATCTTAAGAGGAATACTTAGGATTAAAGATTTATGTTTCAGGGGAAAATATATACATTTGAAGAAATATGAAAGAAATATAATATTCCACTCTCAGAGGATTTCAGATACACACAAATCAGGCATTTTCTCATTTCAAAATCTTTCCCGTAAGGGGATACAGAATTAACCAAATTTGAAGAAAGGTGCACAGAACATACGCACCAAAGAGGGTTGATATCAAATATGTATTCTAGACTGTGCTCTCAGGACAAAAATGAAAAAATACCTGTATATGACTCAATGGGAAAAAGTTATACTGTAGGAACAGAGATTTCTAAAGACGATTGGGCAGAGATCTGGAAGGCAGCAGCGAGCTCATCTCTTTGCACCATTATCAAAGAAAATAGGTATAAAATTATGATGAGATGGTATTTAACACCGGAAAGGATTGCACATATTTATAAGGGAGAGTGGCTCAGTGAGGAAATCTGTTGACAGCAGCCAGATGCACTATAGCACTCCAATGAAAGCAAATTAATACACCATCATATCAAGTTTTTCAAGAGAAGGTGCGACATGTTTTAGAAATGGAAAATTGATGGCATTTATGAATAATACTATGGATAAATTTGAGAAAATCTGGAATCCCTGGTTATGTGCTTTTCCAGAAGACAGCATCACTACAAGATGTATACATTTAAACTATTTGGAAAATACTAAAAATAATCATTTAAAATGTATGCGAGTAATGGATAAGTTATCTGAAAGTTATAAACTAAACCATATCAAAAACCAAAAATAAATGATTCAGGGAAAATAAAAGGACTATTACCAAAGGGACTTCTTGCCCACCAACAACCCCCCGCACCTCCACTCCCACCGTGGTTGTTTGTGTTTCTTTTTTTCTCCTTTTTGACTATAATTATTAAGATGGTTAAAACTATGCTAAATATATTGTCACTGTTGTTTATTGTTTTAATCATGGCGATGGCTGCACTCCTCTCCCCCCCTATCCTGCTTTTTTCTGTACCCACACCCTTTCCCCATGTTATCCAAAAATGATATAGAAATTGTTTGAAACAAAAAAAGAAACCTAAATTGCTTAATCCGATCTATTCCTCTGCTGACTGTTAGAGTAGATGCAGTCAGATCTTTTCATTAGATACAGAGAAAATCTCATTAGCATTAGCTAACCGTTGCTGCTCACTGATGAAAAGATCCATATTATAACAGTTATCGTGCTAGGTAAGGAAACTGCACAACTGCAGAAGCCAGCAATATACAGACAGAAGAATACCTGCAACAGATAACACTATAGATGTGACCACAATAAGTATGGAAAGTTAAGACAATATGAGCCCCGATGGTCATCCTGGGATATGAATAATATCAAACAGAGAAAAAGCATCCCAAGAAAGAGCACTCTGATATACAAAAAATATAAATCAATTATTAGATACAATCACTGAAACACATCAAAATAAATCATATTAATGAGATGCTATCTAACCTCAGACAATACTAATTACATACACCTGTGAAACACCTAAGTTATTGAATGCATGAAGTAGTTAATATAATAACATACTGGAGAGAGGTATAAAACAAAATTACCTTATGCCTCTCAGACTGGCCGATCAAAAGATCATGGGGGATCAAAACATATCCTAATTAAACATGCTGCAAGTTCATCTTGTATTCAAGATGAACAGCTAAGTAGGTGGAGCTGCAAGAATGAATACTGTTCATCAATTATCTTCTAATGTTCCGGTTTAACAAAATAGTCCAGAATGAGAATCATAAAATGAACTAATGGGCCATGAGATAAGTACGGTGCAAGAAAATATCTTAAAGTTCATAGTGTAATCATCACATCGCATTATAAGTTATAGAGTGAATAGTCCCAATACATGTAAGAGTGGAGAAGCGGCTTAGGTTGATACTTAGCCAGCCATGAACTCCCGATGTATTCGGGACTTTAAGAACTTATGCCTGCTCCTGTTGTCCTGTGATGAAATCTGTGTTACAGCTGATTGTGGACTTGCCATCCTGCCATTGGCAAAACGTTATTGAGAGGGTGCTACATATACTATGCATCTATCTCTTAGGAACTCAGCCCCTCGGGATACATCAGGGATTTCCTGGTCAACTGTTTTTTTTTTTTAAATCTTTGCTGTACCCCCTAAAATTTGTCCCACTGTGAATGACTGTGCATCAGGATGTTTGTCAGTTATCCTACCCCCGACCTATTTGTTCTTGTTTATTTAAACATATTCTCAACTACAGGTCTCTTGTAGATAAACAATACTATTTTTAGTTTCCAGAACTCTGTGTTTCCCAAAATGTTTCAGTTTTTGTGTTATCGAATATGGCAAATAGGATCAGTCTCACTCAGGTTAGTCTATAGAAAGCTGTAAAGGGATTGTTACCATGACCATGCTGCTTTTTAATTGGCTGGCAACAGTGGCCATCTTGTTTTGGCTAGTTAGGGTCACTGAAACAGTTTAGAAATTATTGTAGAAATCTGAGGCAACCTTTATTTCTAAACCCTATTTTTGTTCTCGATACTTCACATCTTTTACATTGTCACCCATAAAGATATATTTAATCTAAGGATGTTAAAACCCAATGTGTTATATAATGTGTGATTTAGTAATAAGTCTAGAGGCAGGGTTACCTTGACAGAATTTTAATTACATTTCTGCTTCCTAAACATTACCTCTGTAATTATGTTTGATGTAAGAAAATATAGGATTCACATGCATTATATTTATTCATTATATCATTTGAGACAGTTAAAGCATTTTACATATGTACCGCCAAAGATCTTCAGAGGATTAAATGGCTAAATGTATACTTAAAGATGCCATGGCCCCAGCTTGCATCCTTCCTGTGCCTGCATGTCTTCACGAAACCCCACTGAACAGTATTTATGTAAAAACAAATACGTTAGTATATAGTTACTGTATACGGCCCCTATTTAATTTGCTTTGAAGCTGCTTCCCTATGCTGGAGGAAAGAGCTCCTGTCCTTTTGTGAATTAGACTAAAACCTTCACCAGAACAGGAAAGCAGCTTCTTGGCACATTGAATAAGGGCTATTACATTGATGGCCTAATGACATGAGAGTCGTCTAAGTCAGCGGTGCGCAAACTGGGGGGCGTGCTAGATTTTCTGGGAGGGGCTGCGACTATTATAGAGGTCCAGTGCTCTCCCCCCAGGCATTTAAATTAAATGATGGGGGATCGCGCAAGGTCTCTATAACACACTTCCCTTCCAACGACGCGTCATCCTGGTAACCCGGTGTCAAATGATGCCACGGGGGGAGGGTCACGTGACATCATGTTACCATGGCGAAGTGATGTCACATGACTCCGCGCATCATTTGACGCCGGGGTTCGAGCACGGGGGGGGGGGGCGCACGAGGTGCCACGGAGAGCAGCCAGGGGTGCGCATGGGGAAAAGTTTGCGCACCCCTGGTCTATGTGCTTTGCCTGTTATGACTCCAAAAAAAGTTACTTTGTATATAACTTCTATTTGGCACACAAAAATAAAAGGGGTAAGTATTTCTAACTTATAGAATGATACAAAGCTACCAATTTACTATGGGACATGGACAGCAATGTTAAGCAATTTGTGTTACCGTCCCTAGGAATTACTGAATGGTCACCAGTTCCTTGCCTCCTACTCTTCCTAAATAATACCACTCTATGAATGAGCAGAACCTACTCGCAGAGTGGTGACTATGAGCCACAAGAGAGATTTCCAAGAATGATTGGTTCCAGAAGCAAGACATGGGTCACAGGAAGAGATTTGAACAATGCCGATTCACCTTAAAGGAGCATCCAAGCAACATGGGTCTGTAGTATTAGATAATACTTACAGCATTTTTTTTTTAATTCAACTCTTAATGCCTTTTTTTTTTTTGGTAAAGGGGGTACACATCCAGTTACAATTTTACAGAACACAGCATCTTATAACATTCAATCACACAGCCGGTGTAAATCTTAATGCCATTTTTTTTTTAATTTCAAAGTTTTTATTGAGGTTTTACAGGGAAAAACAAACATACAACATGGTAACGCGCAGACCCAGGCCGAGGCAAGTAGACATTTACAGCCCATAGTAAAACGTCGAAAGAAGTACTTAGACCTTGAACTAGACGAACGAAGTGTTCACTCCCTGGGTCTTAAGGGCTGGACCCTTAGGCCTTGCCCCCGCTGCCTACTACAGCGTCCGCCACAGCACGCATGAGAGCCCTCCCCGGAATGGCGCCGGGCCCGCTGCGAGGGGGGGCCGCAGCGCTGGGGCGAGAGCTACTCCTGCTCAATAGAATTGAGAGCAGGACTCGCGTAGAGCGATTAGGCACGCCCCCCGGCGGTTCAGCCAATAAGGGAAAACCTGTCGGGTGACGTCATGGCCGCACCCTGTCACTCCTCCGCCACGCCCCCCCCCCGGTCTCTCCTCCTGCAGTGAGCTGCAGACCGGGGAATCGGCTGAACGCGCCGCCAAAAGCGCGGGCGCGCGTTACAGCGGCGTGACCGGGGCCTTAGCCTTAGGCCCTTCCCCCCCCCCCCCAGCCGGGAGGGCGAGCACATAAGGAGCAAGCCCGGCAATTTCCCATTTTTGGAGAGGGTAATAGAGAGAGGGAGTAAAGGAGTGAAGAAGAAGCGAAGGGGTGGGGAAGAGGGAGACGAGAGGGGGGGGGAGGGATAGAGGAAAGATGGTGGGGAGGGTGAGGGGAAGGAGAGGTACCGCCAACCCCCCCGCCAGCGGCCCCACCGAGGATCAGTGCCAGGACTCTTCTTAACGCTATTGTTGGTCTACGTTCTTGGTTTTAGCCGTATGGCCACCCGTCCCAGATTTTATTGAATTTATCTATGTTTTGTTTCGGGAGAGCAGATAATAGCTCCATAGATCGGGCCTCTCTTATTCTGGCTAGCACCATTTGTCTACTAGGCGGTTTGATCTTCTTCCATTTTACTGCGACTGAGATGAACGAGACCAGTTTTCTGGATGTGGGAGGAAGACCTTCCATAGGTTTTGCGAGCAGAAATGTCACTGGGTTCAACTGTACCTCCAGCCCCACCGTCTCCTCCACTAGTGCGTGTATCATACCCCAGAATGGCCGTATACCCGGGCACTTCCACCAAATATGTGCCAGGTCTCCCTTCTGGCCACAACCCCTCCAGCCGAGGTTCGACAGCCTCGGGAAGACCTTTTCTATTAGACTATTCTCTTTGATAGTGGTGCAAATTGACGTTTTGGCTGCAGCTTCCCAAATGTCCTCCCAGTCATCTCTATCTATATCTAAATTGAGGTCTTCAGTCCACTTAAGCATGTAGCTATGGTTGATGGGAATCAAGGACCATGCTAACCCCTCATACAATCCTGAGATCAAACCTTTCTGATATGCTCCAACTGCACCAAACTTTTTGAAGTTAGTAGGTTTTTCAAACTTGGAGTTGGGGGCAACCCTTATCAGGAAGTGTCTGATCTGAAGGAAGCTGAATACAGAGAACACTACAGGGTGGTATTTCTTCTGTAATTCAGAGAAAGACAGGAGCTTTCCCCTGTCTATCAGGCTGGAAACCTTTGTTATATTCGCTTTTTTAAATTGTTTAAAGTCTTTGGGATCGCAACCCGGGGGGTTGCCAAATAAATGAATGCTTTCTGAAGGGGAAGATGTTAAACTGTATTTAGCTCTAGACTTAGACCATATCCTCCACATGCATCTCATAGCTCCCAGGCCTGTCTTAATGCCATTTTCAATCCGTTTTAATATACTGAGCATCCTTCGATTTCTATAGCAGGTTTTAGCCCAACTCCCCAGCAGTGCAAGATTTTTGTAACATTTTCCCGTTTGTGATAATTTGTTGCTAATATTCCCAGCAGTTTGAGGGGCAAACTGTAGTAATAGATAATGTTACCCAGTAATATAAGAATAGATTGTAGCTGCTGAGTTACACTGACTGCAGGATTGATTGAAACTGCAGCTATTTAGTGAACCCTAGGAAGCAAGATCTTTGCTGACCGATCACAGAAGAACGAATCGATCGGCAGCTTAGGTAATTCATTTTTAATAAAAATAATCAAAGAATGCCTATTTTTTTTAAGTGCTGTGTGGATTGATTTTTTAAGTTTTTAGCTCTCATTAGGGTTCTTGAGGTGTGTCACATACATGCTCGCCCACCTGTGTGTGTAAAAGGGGTTAACAACTTCTGGGTGCTCAGTTCTCCCCATCACCCCCCCGCAAGGCACTATGAGAAACAGCACCCCAAAATCATTCACTACACCCCAACAGGATCAATTTAAGGGCTTACACCATGGGTATACCTGGCCCCCCGTTAGAACAGACAAATGAGCAAAAACCATAGGAAAACCTGTCTGATAATTAGGGTAACCTCTTCAAGGCTAATCAGTTGAATTACATTTTAGATTTAAAATAACAAACAGTGCTGGTACATAAAAGTTTACAGAGTTACATACAGTAAGAATAATGCCAGGCCTTTTCTAAAACAAAAAGGAGCAAAAAACAGAAACAATACATTTCTATATATTACCAGTGAAAGTCCTATGACGTAGTATGCAGGCTTATGACGCTTTGGCCAAAGGGTTTAACTAAATAACCAAGTAAATATTATTATTGAAGTACAGTAAGGCCCCGGGTATATGGCGGGTTCCGTTCCAGGGGCCCGAATATAGTGAAAATCGGCGAGAAGCGGATCCGGCGTTTTTGCCGTTCTGCGCATGCACGGCCTATGGTCGGCGCGCGCAGACACCGTCTGCGCATGCGCGCCGGGCGCACCCGCCCGTTCTGCGCATGCGTGATGGAGAATCAAAGATGCGGCCCCCTTCTCGGTGCCGGTGTATCGGCGGATCGCCGAAAAGCGAAGCGCCGAGAAGCAGGGCCCTGCTGTACTCAATCCCTGTTTTTTGTTGTATCCATTTTCCCCGCCCAGTAGCACTCTTTTTTGACATAAATATATATTCATGATGTGGGTGTTTGAGCTAGCTGGGAATGTGTGTTAATCAATTTCTGACTGCTAACAGTTGTAATGGAGGTAGGTGGCACCTCCTTCCAGAGCTCACCCCTCCTCACCTTTTTAACTTGGGAGGTCTTTTCACTGCTGCAAAGAACAGGACCTACTATGGTTCTTTCCCCTCATACAGAGGTAAAGGGAATGGTTCACAGTGTAGTGTAGGACCTGCATTAATTTTGGTTATACCTTGACGTGGTATGCAGGCTTATGACGCTTTGGCCAAAGGGTTTAACTAAATAACCAAGTAAATATTATTATTTAAGTATTCAAACTTTATATGTTTTGTCAATTGGATGTAGCATTGGGTACCCCTGTCTTTTGTTGTATACAAGCCCAAATGGGACCAGCTGTGCAGCTGGACCAAACTCCATCTTGGAAGTCTCACAGTGAGCAGCCGCGCATAACTTTTGTTACAACTATGACACTTATTCCCTCTAGATTGTAAACTCCCAGGAGCCCCCACACTTTTAGTATCGGTTTGCGTCTGCTCTTATTTGTATGTCAGTCTAGCTAATGTAACTACTGTACATCCGGCCTCCCTGCCTCACCTCAACCTATCCTAAACGCTGCTGCTAGAATCACTTCACTAAAGCTGGCTCAGCGTCTACCCTCACTTCTTATTAAATCCTGTATTACTTACAAAGTTCTCATTCTCTCTTGTAAGGCTATACAGTCTTTTGCCCCTCCTTAGGCTGAGGCCATATAGGGGTCCAGCTGCGCTGAGGCTCGCCTGCTCGGTCAGGAGCGATTCCATGGACTTGCAGGCGAGCCAGCGTGCACGATCGGGAGGCTGGGCAGTGACATCGCTGGGCCAATAGCCCGCGAAGTGTCGTCATGCCGCTGCTTTGCGCTGATTGGGTGTTTTCAGCCAACAGCGCGCTGAGAAACAGTTTCGGCTGTCGGCTGAAAATCCCTGCGAATCATCACACCTGCGGATGCTCGCGGAAGCCCCCTCTAAAGACATCCTCATTGAGGATGACGGAACTCAAGGCGGAGCGTCCGCACGGCTCAGCGCGGCTTCCCCCTCTATGGACCCAGCATTAGGCCGCATCCATACTCCGCTTGCGCGGTGCGAACAAAAGGCCATACCACTATGAGGCAGGCCATATAGCGCATGCGATTCTCGAACCGACAAACAAATGTGTTTGTCGCGTGACAGGCAGGTCACGTGCGCGGTTCAGCCAATGAAGGCGATCCACTCACGTGACATCACGGCTACGCCTCCCCGTCGCTTTGGATGTCAGTCCACAGATCCCTTGGCTGAGAGGCGCACGCGCCCCCAAGCGCTCTGGCTATGCACCTACCATACCCGCCGCCTTAGACCGCGTCCTCGCGCCGAAACAAACACTAGGACACCAATGTATATGCGCATGTGCTAGTGCGTGTACATGCGCTACAAGGAGAGCGGCGCTTCGCAAAACAAACAAGTTTGTATTTCAAGCTCGACGCCGGGTCAAACGGAGAGCGCAGAAGCTAGCGCGTTCTACTATGGACACGGCCTAAGGCGGAGTTTATAGTACTTGCTACGGCGACTGCTACGTTGCGCAGAGCCGTAGCAAGTACATGTTGTCCATCGCAGGTGCCCATTTTGGGCGCAACCGCGTGACGTCAGCCGTCACGATCGCTGGAAGCCAGAAGATTGATATTTCCAGCGAATGAGGGTTGACGGCACGTGAGCGGTTAAGCCAATGAGGGTGAACCGCTCTCAGCCACGCCCCCCCGGTCGCGATCGTCTCCTGCACCAGAGTGCACGAATCGGGGATGTTGTCACGGTCATGTCGCCGTCGCCCCTACTATAAACTCGGCCTTACATTTCAGCCCTAATTTCTCGCTCTACACCTGCTTGCCTCTTGCATTCTGCTCAAGGATGTCTTCTGCCTACCCCTTTTTGTATCTAAAACCCTCTCCTGCCTAAAACCTCACTCACTGCCACACGCAGCAGCAGCAGCAGCAGCAGCAGCAGCAGCAGCAGCAGCAGCAGCAGCAGCAGCAGCAGCAGCAGCAGCAGCAGCAGCAGCAGCAGCAGCAGCAGCAGCAGCAGCAGCAGCAGCAGCAGCAGCAGCAGCAGCAGCAAAACAACCTCCTCTCCAGCTCCAGCACTGACTGGGTTATGAGCCTGCTTGCTGTGCGGAGGGGCGGGGAGAGCTCGACAGTGTCACGTGATTTCGAACAACAAAGCTCTGATCTCTGTATGGGAAACACCTCCCAGCGTTGGACAGCACGGGGCTGTGACTGGGAGGGAAGAAAGAAAGGAGGAGGAGGAGGGGGGGAAATACAGAGTGAAAGAAGGAAATGAAGAAACTGGAATAAAAGAAAGAGAAGGAGGTGCTGGGAGGGGGGAGGAGGAGAGTGTAATTGAGTGTTATAGAGATCAGCCCAAACTAGGGAGGGGGGAAGCGGTCATTGGGAGTGAATGAGGCTGCATGGTGGCTGGAGGAAGATCTGTGCAGGTCAGGCTGTGCAGAAGTAAGACCTCTCTCCATAGACAAGCCGGACATCTGATCTGACAGGTGATCCCCGAGTCACCCAACTAGTGTGCGCGCGACAGGAGGAGGCAATGTCTTCATCACAGCCCAAGAAGGGTTTCTACAGGCAGGAGGTCAACAAGACCATATGGGAGGTGAGGGAGAGGTACAGAGAACTGGTGACGGTGGGATCTGGAGCCTATGGCACTGTGTGGTGAGTGCTAATCCTACAATGTACTGTACTCTTGTCTTTGCATCTGCTAATCACTGGCTCTTCCCCGGTGTGACTGTGTCACTTCCCACCCATATGTATCAGGTCATACTCCTTTTTGTGCAGTGCAGCTGCTTACTGAACAGACATATAGACAATGTAACATACTATAGTAATTATCACAGTACTGAGCTTACCTGTATATTATCATCATTTTACTCTTGTATTGCACTGCTCAATTTCTTGTATAATTGTATGTATGTAGTGCCATCAATGTACGCAGTACTTTACACATTTCCATTACAAAGTAAATAACTGGCAAACAATGCGGATAAGGGTAACTGGTAATTGACAACATAAACACCTTTTTTAGACAGGTATCGTTTTACTGTTTGTATCCATGATAACTGATGTTGTTTGTTATTCGCGTGGGTTTGTGTTACAGCTTTTCCCCTGCACTGTGCTGTAAATATGGTGATGTTTGTATAGTTTCGACCTTGGATGCAGTAGTTAGTCTTGCGGTATAAAGGTATGGAAACCTGGTATTTGTGCCACAGAATACTTTCAGTGTCACATCTGTTATACTGTAGGAGGAATCCTGTATGCAGAGCCATATAGTATATCAATGCAGCTTACACAATGGCAGGTACAAGTGGTATCAGATGATGTAACAGTAAACATTGAGTGCAGGGAATCCCAGGCTGCAGAGTTTTTCCATTTAGAACCAGATACTTTTATTTGACTTCCCAGGCAGGTGGTGTGTATTAAAGCGGCAGTACGCACTGCTTGCATTTTTTTTTGGTAGGCTTGGTATCAGGACTCGTAATGTCATAGGGAGTGTCATTTGTGACCCCACAAAACTGGCACACAAAAATACTACATCTCAGGAACGTGGAAGGAGGGGGGGGGAGAGAGTTTGGAGGGGGTGGCGTCCCTTGTGGTAGGGGGAACACGGGTCAGAAGTGGGTGTCCAGTTAAGTCTGGGGAGATTTCTGCTTTAAAATGGTCTATGATCTTGATGTATTGTAACACTGTTGATTTTCCAGTCTTGGCAGTCTTCACGGGTTCATTAGTTACATGTAATAATTATCTATCCTGACCCTCCAACTGTACCACTGTAATGATACAGCACCGTGTTTGGACATGCAGTACTGGCCTACAAGCAGTGTAATTGTGTGTACCGGTTTCCCTCCTCTGTTCCAGATACCACGTTGCATACATGTCTAGCCTATCAGCATTGTCATGTTTGGGGGAGGTGCTTAAGTAAACAAAAAAACTATACTTTCCCAAGCGTTCAACTACCCGCAATGCCCCCGCGCGCGTGCATGCAGGACACCGGCACTCGTGCTTGTAGCACTCTCCAAGCATGAGCGTGCTCAGCGCCATCTGGGACTCAGCCTAAGGTACCTTTCAATCCCTTTTTAGATGTTCATAATAGCAAGTGTAGCAGTGTTTTCCCCCACCCTCCTGGGAGATATGCCCTGCTACCAGGTGTGTAGTGCTGGTACCTGCAGGCTTACAGGATACTGAGGTGTCCGACGATGGTAGTGGGGACATCAGGACAGGCTTTTGGGGTACATGGTGGTTCTTTCTCACGTTGGTGTCAGCGCCTCTATCTCTTGCAGGCTCCAGGGATGTGAAGGCAATCCCTGCAGGAGAACTAAACGATACTCCCCCTGATAGATTGCATTCGTGAGGCAGGAGTATATTTTATAACAGCAGCTTCTTTATTGCAACAGGCAGGATACACCGCATACAATCTCAGTGGTCTCCAACCTCTGGATGGTCCCTGGACTTGCACCCCCATCCATGGGCACCAAGGGTGTTTCGTGCTCTTCCCTGACCCCCTATTACTGAGGGGTGCAATCATTTTCCCCAGCGCCCCTCTTGTTGGCTTTCCCCTCTCCTCGTGACCCCCCCCCTTACCTTGATTCAAACGTCCTGGCGTCTTGGCTACGTGACATCACATGACAGTTGCCATATCGACGCGTAACCAGGAGCGTCTGAATCAAAGTAAGTAAGGTTTACAGAGGCCATGCAGCTCCCCCGGCATTAATTTGAAATGTCTTCCCGAAGCGTGCGGGGGCCTCTGTAAACACCGCGCCCCCGCAGCGAGTCTCGCGCCCCCCACTTTGCGAACCGCTGCCCTATTAGAGTCAGAGGTATCCGTCCCACTCCCCTAGGGGAGGGGATAGAAGGTGGCAGAGCCCTGCGCCAGTGCCGTCTTAACGCATGGGCACGCTGGGCAGTTGCCCGGGGGCCCCACGAGAATAGGGGCCCCATGCTAATCTATGCACAGACCAGAAATGAACACTAATTTTCCAATCACCCGCCTCAACATTCAAATCTTCCGCTAACTCGGTAGAAGGAGAAAAATTACGACTTGTAGCGGAGAGTTGGCATGTCTGCATTCGCGCAAGAAATTTTGCAGGGCCCAGTGCAAGGCTTTGCCCGGGGGCCTATAATGCTGTTAAGACGGTCCTGCGCACACTCTTCTAGGATATGTCTTTCAAGGGAGAGACTGAACTGCCACAATTTGGATGTGTAGCCCCTTAAGTACTGAGGGGGAGGGTCCAAGGTCTGAGCTCCTTATTGGGCAGAACACAGGCCTTAGCCCGCCTCCCCCCTTGTCACTCAAGGGAGCTGCTTTCTGGTGGGGAAAACTCTAGATTGGGCCTAACACTGCCTGCACTGATACCAGGATTTACATGTCAAGCAGGGTAGATTAGTAGTCAAGCCAGGAATGGCTACACAAGTATTTAATGTGATCCATGATATGTTTCTATTCAAAATCGTGGAGAGTATTTTGTTTGAGTTTTAAGAAGACACTGCATGCCGAAAGACTGTTGGTTCAGCTGTCAATGACCGCACTGCTTTCGCAAGATGTCCCCTACATGACTTGCATAGCACTATACAGGGCACTGCATTGTGGGGGACGTAGGGTGGGGGGGGTGAATGAAAGCTCTGACATGAATGTGATCCTTCCAGCACTGGGATGGACAAGTGAAAATGTCCAAGTCATGAGAGGAGCGGCTCAGTGAATAAAGACACTGAGGGGAACCTGGTTCAATTCCTGGTGACTGCTTCTTGTGACCTTGGGCAAGTCACTTTATCTCCCTGTGCCTCAGGCACCAAAAATAATAGATTGTAAGCACTTCGGGATAGGGACTATGTACGGCTTGGCGTACACTATATATAATGTAATAATAAAGCACTTTGAGTCCCATTGGGAGAAAAGTGATATATGTAATAGTTGTTGTTAATAATAATAATATTATTATTATTATTATCTCCAGCTCCCTCACTACTACACTATATTTTGTTTGAGATAGAAGAGAATTTAAAGGCACAATCCCACATAGGATCAAGTGAACTAATGGATGTGATATTGAATCAGGGTAAAGCTAGGATATTGTCTTAAACCCTTTCACTGCTAAAGAGGCCCAAAATGCATCACAGGCCCCTCGGGCAGAGTAAAACAAATTAAACAAGTGCACGGATTTTGAAAGTAATTTTTTTGAACTAGGTCGGGGATCATTTTGTCAATAATGTAAATTGAGACTTGAAAGTTGTTAAAGTTCCCTTTTCTACTGCCTTAGGTTTGTCTTGCTGCATGATAAATACACTTCTCCTTTGACAGTTGGCAAAGCCCCGGTTTCCCTCTTCACAGGGTAAAATGGATCTCCACTAAAGTCAAAGCCCTTAGACATGTTACACCCCTTTTTTCTTTCTGCATTTGGTTCATGGCTTTGCAAATCTAGGCCAAGAAGCCTGTCTGCAAAACACCACTGTGATGAGTATCGCAGAGTATATACTTGTGTGACTGCAGTGATCAAGACTGAGTTATAAGCAGGTTTTTCTAACTGACAATGGTGCCATTATTAGAGTGTTAATGTTTTATGACTTCAGTATAAGGTCAAAATAGAACGTGAAAGTTAAAGTAACTTTGTGCGCCCCTATGATGTCACGAGGGTCAGCACACTGGTGGCGCTTGTGACTTGGAGTGGGCTGCCCTCGGCTGTATGGCAATTTTGGGGTATTGATGGCAATCTGAATAGGAGTATAATTGTGGGGTTTTTTTTGGTTTCCCTCCCCCCCCCTGTGAAAAAGGAATAAAACTTACATGTGCACGTAACTTAATGGGAATAAGGGCTTCAGATATAAAAGTAACATTAGGGAAAGTTATCCCTACCTCCAAAGAGCTTACCAAATAAGAGGTAAGTAAGGGGAACTTGCAGAGACAATAGGAGTGTTCTGGTAAGTGCATCTGCAAGGGGTCCTGATAAGTGCATTTGAGATATATAGTATCAGACAACGGAGCTACCCAAAGGCTTAATTAAATAGGTATGTTTTAAGGTAGAGAGAGAGGGTGACAGTCAGATATTGAGGGGAGAACATTCCAGAGGTGTGGGCCATTGAGTGAGAGAGGTTTTAGGTGGATGATAGCTTTAGATACAAAAGGAGTAGAACGCAAGTCGGACAGGTGTATACCGAGAAATTAGGGCTGAGATGTAAGTTGGGACAGGGGAGTGTAGGAGAATTTTGTAAGTAACACGGGATTTAATAGGGAGAGGGTTTTAAGCAAGGGAGATGCTGAGACAGATTTTAGAAGAGGAGTGAATTGATTCTAGCAGCAGCGTTTAGAATAGATTGTAGGGGAGACAGATGAGAGGCAGGAAGGCCGGACAGTAGAAGGTTACAATAGCTGAGACAGGAGAGAATGCGGGCCGTTATGGAGGACAAATTGAGATGAGGTGATGGTCAGAGAGGGGAAATTGAGAGATCAGCGTTTTTTGTGAAAACCAGGTCCATCTTTTGTGGTGCTAGCTGCAGCCCATTGGTGAAGTGAAAAGGAAGAGGTTCCCACGAAAGCGGGAAGCGTAAGAGAGAAAGGGGTCATCGCTATGGCAGTTCAAGTCCCCAAGGAGAAGGGGATAGAAAGGAGAGCCTTGAGCTAACGAGAGAAGGGGGATGAGTTAGATAGAGGCAGGTCGGCGATAGATGACTGCCATGTGGACAGGGTGAGGAGAAAAAAAGATTAAAGCTCCTGCATCACGTGGGCCAATAGAAAGCCGAACCTGAGGATGTCACAGCTTCCTATTGGTCCGCAGGGCGCGGGAGCTCTGAACCGGCGCCACAACATGAACCCTGGTAGCAGAGTGGCTACTACGGAGGTAAGTATCTCTGGAAGTAGGGGGTCCCCAGGTTCTGAAATTAACGAGGTTCAGCTCTGGAGATCCCCCTGCTTCAATCGTGTGTGTGTAGAGGTATCTGTACCGTGTTAGCCGAGCTTAATAATCAAAAATGAATAGACGATGCCGTTCTGTGGCTAACGAAATTATTTTATTTGTGCGAGCTTTCGAGATACGCTGATCTCTTCTTCCGGCGATGTTACAATGGGCAAAGCAAGAAAGGATTTTATTTAAAATCAGTGCATCGTGGGATGTATCTGACTGAAGCCTATCCCTCCCCCTGTGCAGTATGCGATTTTATGACTTAAGGTGTTAAATGGTCCCTGAACGTTGGTGATGTAAAGTGTGTGTGTGTGTGTATTAATATTATTAAATATATATATATATATATATATATATATATATATATATATATATATATATATATATATATATATATATATATATATATATATATTTATATATATATATATATATATTTATTTATATATATATATATATATATATATATATTTATTTATTTATTTATTAGTATGGTGACCAGGGGTTCCTGATAACCAAGAAAGACAGAACACCGCACAGATGATATCCAAAAAGTGTGTATTGTGAAACACAGGGCCGCCAACGTTTCGATCCTCGTAACGGGAGCTACCTCAGGGCAGTGCACAACTGTTGTGCACTGCCCTGAGGAAGGTCCTGTTACGAGGATCGAAATGTTGGCGGCCCTGTGTTTCACAATACACACTTTTTGGATATCATCTGTGCGGTGTGCTGTCTTTCTTGGTTATCAGGATCCCCTGGTCGCCATACTACTATATGCAACATATGGGACAAGCATCTGCCTTCTCAACCAAACCGTGAGTGCAAATCTCCATACCATGACTATATATATATATATGTATGTATGTGTATGTATGTATGTATGTATATATGTAGCCCTCTTACCCCCACCCTAAGTGAGATTGGGGTGTGTAGGTGTATCTGACTACTTCTAGTGTGGTGCTATACCTGTTGAGCTTCCGCCATGGGGAACCTGGGGCATTTATACTAGGGGTACTTACTTCCAACGATGCAGCGCCTCCACCTGCGATGGCTCCCACCATAGGGGGAGTGTTTCCTCGCAGGACAATCACAATAATCGATACTCACACAGATATATATATTAACTAGGGACTTTACTCAACATGCAAGAAACAGATCACAGCAATATCAACATCATAACTTGTGCCCCTCTCTAGAGGAGACACTTACTGCGTCGCGCAGGACGCTTCCCAACACTAGGTGATCCCACCCAGTGTCCCGAGAATCCCCACCCAATGTCCCGCACTCTAGGAGAGAACGTGGGTGACTGCGCAGTCACTAATTAATCTGTTAGGCCTGTTGGTGCACTTATATATTGAATACCTTCCGAGCACTCCGATGCTCGGGCCTGCAACACTCTTCTAAAAGGGTCAGACGTGCGATGCATCCGTCTGATCCTATCCAGGTACTTCTCCAGGAACCCCAACGAGGGTCCCACCGCTTCACGGGAACACAACCGAATCACGGCAACACCAACCGCATCACGGGAACAGCAACCGCCGCTATCCCTGTCTATCCCTAACTAACCCTAAAACGACAGGAACCCTAACCTAGGGCCTGTCCCTGATGAACCGCAACCTGGGGTGGCTTGGGGAAAACTCCTAGGGCCTGCGGGGTAATAACCTGCCCCACTCCCCTAACTCATCCCAGTCCTGACACTCACTGAACCCTAACACTAACACTAGCAGCTACGCACTACAAACTTCGTAACGCGTACAGCAACTTGCTGCACACTAGCACTATGCCTTCTTGTCAGGCCTCACAGCCCTGCCAGCCGTGATCCTGACAAGACAGCACACACACACGCACTAAGGGCAGCGTCCCTATCTGGGCCGTCCCTCAGCACTTACCCACTAACCTGGTGGGGAGTTGGGGCCTTACTTGGGATGTGGGGGACCTTACTCGATGCAGGAGCTGCACATGCTCTCTGCACCTTTCCTTCCCTCACAGCTCCCCAGCTCCAACTGCCGTTCTCAGCGCGCGAAATGTATCTTATTGCTCCCTCTGGAGATCCTTGGCCCTTATTGGCCACACGGAGGCACCTGATGTGCTTGCCCCTAAGCCTCATGGGAGTTGTAGTCCCGTGGAGGCTGCAAATACATTGGGGCCGCGTGCGCGCCTTCCCTGCGCCTGCGCGAACTACTAATGGCCGCCTCACTGTTTCCTGCTCCTTCTCTACTCTCGCGCGACTCTGCCCTGTCTCTGGGGCTCTTCCTGCCCTCGCGCGATCACTGCGCATGCGCGAGTCTCTCCGCAATGGCGGCGCCCTGCTTTGCGGCCGCCGGGACTTTAGAGATGCGATCGCGGCCTTAGCAACGGCCCGATCGCGTCCCCGGCAACCGGCCGCAGGTAGGAGAAGCCGCGCTGCTCCCTGCTCCAGCTCCCACCCTTGGAAGCAGCCATCGGGTCGTTCGGCACCCGCGCTCGAGCTGCTCCAGGGGAGGGGGGTCTCAAGGGGCTGCTGGAGACCAGGGTTACATATATATATATTTATTATTATTATTATTATTATTATTATTATTATTATTATTATTATTTTTTTTTTTTAAAGTGCATGGATTTCCGCTTTAAAATGGGCCACTTGAAAGGGGGGATGCTGCTTGCCACTTGCAGTTGTCATTCTTCCCCTAATCTGGTACTCGCTGTTTTTTCCCTTTTTATCAGTTTTGCTGCTAGTGGCAGCATGATTACTTTACACAAAGCAACAAAATAATAAGTGTGGATTAACGCATTTCTTGTGTATACAAGAGTTTACAAAAGAGCTTGGGTAAAGATCATAAAAACACTCACACATTTGGTTACTGTGGAGACCTTTTAAAAGTTTAAAACATAATTTAAAAATACATATATTTGACTGAAATAAAAAAAGGAATCAATCATACTTAACGTATTAAGGGGGAATTTTCCTAGCCTTTGGTGTGGGTTGACGCACTGCTCTCCCCCTCCGTGGCTGTTGGTGTGCGAGCACAGTGCGTCCACCCACACCAGAGGCTAGTAAATCTCCCCCTAAACATTCTACTACCATTAGTCCCTTTTGGTTCTAGCATGAACTGCCCCTTTAATTGCGTGCGATCGTGTCCTAACCTCACCTTTTGGGTGTTAGAAACGGTCCTTTACAAGTTCCCCATTGGTCATCGTATTTGCTTCTACAGATAGAAAGACCTAACACAAACACTCAGTTTCACTTCTTTGTTTTTTGTTTTGTTTTTCAATGTAAAATTGATTTTATTGTAACAGTGCACAATTATACTTCTTAAACCAAAGTAAACACTGTATAGATTTCATCTGGGATTTATTTTTATTTTTTCAAAGTGTGTGTGTGTGTGTGTGTGTGTGTGTGTGTGTGTGTGTGTGTGTGTGTACAAGCACACACCTTGGACAAAAAAAAACCTTGCAGATGAGCCCTGAAAATGTCTCATCAGTGAATACTGTAATCTGCTGTATCCATTTCTTAACTAGTAATTAGAAGTAATAAGTATTTAATGGAAGCGTATATATTCATGTTTCACAGTATTTGAATAGCTACAGTATAAAACAGATCTTGTATACGTAGCATCTTTCCTTTACAATTATACTTGTAGTATTTATGTAGCAACATCTGGGACAGAATAACGGCTGAGGGAGATCACACAGACTGCAGGTGGCAGCTGCGGAAATCGAACACACACGTTACAGTACCCAGGAATAACGCCTTAATAATGCCATCCCTCTTCCTGGTGCGTGTTCTTGCCAACATAACCTTGTATGACATTTTTACAACTTGCTAAAAACAAGTACGGTGTCTGCATCTGTGCCAGTTTTTACCAGTGAAAGCTGCCCAAGCTAAATACATGTTCAAGAATAATCACTCTGGCACATGAATGATTTTGCTTCGGAAAATGAAATGCATAAAGTGAGACGGTCCTTCTCAGCACCCTCTCACGAAGCAACCATGAAGAAGACTCTTGGGGTACAGTATATGAAATAAAGAATCCCACTCCCTGCCATTGGGGACTGAATCAAACCTTTTATCTGTACAAATTAATGGGATATTATTATTCAGTATTTCTACTTGCGAGTAATTTTTTTGTAGTACTCGGGACACCCATTTGGCACCCCCCTAAAGCCATGTTACCCTTCCCGATTAGCAAGCTGAATCCTGTCCAGGAAAGAACCAGCACTCCACAGGTCTTTACGTTTCTGACATTGAAGAGAGCTGTGGCGTGCCGGTTCTTTCCCTGACAGGATTCAGCTTGCAGTGATTACCCCTACGGCCGGGGTATAACCGTGCTCCTCAGGCCGTTCAGCTTGCGATGTGAGTGCTCCTACTTCTGAATGTTACCCTTCCTGATTTGGACAGGAGAAATCCCATTCCCTTCTGCGAAGACGGCTGTCTTGTGCAGTTATATCTGCAGACTCTTAATGGTGTAGTTGTACACCAGGGGTGGGAAACTCCAGCCCTCAAGGGCCATCAACAGGTCAGATTTTCAGGATATCCCTGCTTCAGCACAGGTGCTGCAGTCTTTTTGACTGGGCTACTGCTTTATCCACCTGTGCTGAAGCAGGGATATCCTGGAAACCTGACCTGTTGGTGGCCCTTGAGGACTGGAGTTGCCCACCCTTGTTGTATACCATTCTATAAAATGTATCAGGGATGACGGGTAGTGGTCTGTGTCCGTACGTGACAGCAATCTGCGGTTTTACAACAGATGGGACTAGAAGTAGACTATGTGGGCCCAGTGCTTCTTACCTGCTGTCAAATTTGATATATTTTAGATCAGACCAAACAATTTTTTAACTTCCTTTATAGTTTTGTAGCTGTAGGTATTGTGTTCATCCTGAAGACACTTAAATTCCTTAACGAAGCATATGAGTAGCTATGTGGCTGATACTATACACCTCGTACATAAACCTTGGCCCCTTGCAGACGCACTTACTAGAACACCCTCCTACTGTCTCTGTACTATCCTCCTACCTAACAATTAGATTGTAAGCTCTTCGGGGCAGGGACTCCTTTTCCTAAATGTCACTTTTATGTCTGAAGCACTTATTCCCATCATGGGTTGTTTGTATAATTTGCTATTTATATTATGTCACATGTATTACTGCTGTGAGGCGCTATGTACATTAATGGCACTATATAAATAAAGACATACAGGCATACCCCGGTTTAAGGACAATCACTTTAAGTACACTCGTGAGTAAGGACATATTGCCCAATAGGCAAACGGCAGCTCACGCATGCGCCTGTCAGCACGTCCTGAACAGCAATACCGGCTCCCTACCTGTACCGAAGCTGTGCGCAAGCGGGGAGACTATAGAGCCTGTTACACATGCGTTATTTACATCAGTTATGCATGTATATGACGATTGCAGTACAGTACATGCATCGATAAGTGGAAAAAAGGTAGTGCTTCACTTTAAGTACATTTTCGCTTTACATACGTGCTCCGTTCCCATTGCGTACGTTAATGCGGGGTATGCCTGTACATCTTTAATACACACTTTTTTTGTGTGTGTGTAAGCTCTTCGTTGTATTTGTTGCACTTCTCATTTTGCATTCATGTGTCCAATATTTTCTGTCAATATCCTGTTTTTGTAAAATGCTGTGTACGTATGTGACACTTAATAAATAAAATAATGCTGTAATAGCCATGGATGGACTGACTTATTATAACATCATTATTTACATATCCGTACTGATTTGTTTCCCATACAGACCTGCCCATCACATCCGTGCCTTTTTAACTTCCTAATATCAACAACAAGAAACTCTACAGTTGGGGGATTTGTCCTTCTCGTTTTTATTGTTATTTAAACTGAGGCGTGCAGTGTGCCAATCTCATTTCACTTGTAATGACGTGTATTTGTGTGTGTTTTGCAGCTCCGCCATCGACGGCAGAAATGGAACAAAAGTAGCCATCAAGAAGCTGTACCGTCCTTTTCAGTCTGAGCTGTTTGCAAAACGGGCTTACAGAGAGCTGCGGCTTCTGAAGCACATGCACCATGAGAACGTAAGCAAATAAATAGGGGCCGTGGCAGTGCTGGGCCTACGGTCTGAGCTTTTTGTAGGGGCAGTCCCACGTGGAATCAGTCCATTAACGGCTAAGCAAAGTCTGCATTGGGTAGTGAGGAAAAAAATGATCGGCATGAGAGAGAGCTGCATTGCGTACATTTTGTAGGGTTTCAGGACTATAGGTAAAGTGGCAATTCCCCCCCATACCAATCTGTTTTTTCTCCCTACACAATGGAATCCAGGGGGTACCCTGGGACTCAACCATGCTATTTAAATATATCTGGGACTAGGGGGACACATGAGGTGAAAATAGAACCAGTCCGCTGTAGGAGACCCACCCGTCCCCTTTCTGTTGAAATGAATAATGCAGTCGTAATTTCCGCTTGATAATACTGCTTGCACACCCCAATATGTTTTATTGCTCTGGATACAAGTACAATTTCCACATACCGACACACAGTACATAGTGTGTGTGAAGTCCTATGAACAAAGATGTCCCCCTCCGCATGTAATGAAAAAATTGCAAAAGTTGTGTTGTTGATTTAAATGATTAAAGGGAGGTGGGATTATCCCAGCCTAGTAATAAGGCGCAGTCTGTGCAGTTGGATAACCCACTTGCACAGTGCCAGGTCCTCGTGACTTTGTTAAAGTCCCTTTATCTCTCTGTGCCTACGTTTTTACATGTGGTTTACGGACAGACTACTCGGGCAGACTGGTCCTTATTTGCTGTCGGTTTTTATTCTGTTTCATAAGGAAAAGCAAGTTCTGCTGTTGCGACAGTGACAACATTCTCACAACAGTTCTCCACCTTTTTGTTTTAAAATGACTGAATATTTTCTGGCCATCCAGCTGCATTAACCTTTAAAGTTACGTTCAATAGAACTTCAGAGAGAGGCCTTAACATCTAACTAACCTGAGTGTTACAGCACCAAGAATGGGCTTTTGCCACCCTCATGTAGATTCACAGAGCGCGCTTACTCACACTTACTACTTATGCATGGCAGCAGCGGGGATCACCGATTTTTATGTTTAAAGATGGCAGCCCCCTCATGGTAATGCACTGGAGTTTGCAGTAGTGGTTTTATCATGAGATCCCCGAGGCAATTGCTTTTGGATAAAATTAGATAATTTTAGGCAACTATTTTTTAACAGATTTATTTAGTAATAACAATAATATTATTATTATTATTCTAAATAATTTGAAACTTTACAACTCTGTTCCCTCTTACTTGGTTAGATATTAAAGGCGTAGTTCTGCGTAGGGTCCCCCCCACCCCACCCCCTTACTCGGCATGAAGCAGGGGGTCCCTAGAACGGAATCACGTTAATTTCAGTTTCTGGGACTTTTGGCTTAAGGAGATACTTGCCTCTGAACGTGCTGCCGGTGGCATTCCCGGCTGGGTAAACAATACGCTGGTTTAAATCTCCCTTGGCACGGCTTCCAATAGGAAGCTGCGACATCATCTGTCGCGACTTCCTAATGGCCTGCGTGACGCGGGAGATGTAATAACCATGGAGCACTGACCGCACCTACGGGGGTCAGTATCTCCTTTCATTCTATGCCTTTTAACTTCATATATGTTATTTTGTTCACGTAACCTACTATAAAGTCTACAGTAATTTCTTTTAGATGAGATGTTTTGGCGCCTCTGACAAAATGGCTGCCAAAATTTTCTCCCACAAATAAACTTTTCAAGCCTAAAATTGAGACCCTATCAAACGTGTCTTGGCACCGTGGTTATTAGAGTTGAGAAAATAAATGAATTTACAAACGCCTGTTTAAAATGTGAACACAAAAAAGGAAAGGAAAATAAATATAGTGTAATTACCTTGCATTGGCTCACCAAATAATTTGCCTCTATATTTGACCTCTATATGAGCATTAATTAATGGGGAAGCCTCTTGCGGAACTGTGGTACATATAAATTATTATTATAATAATGTTGATATTTCATATAATGCTTTTCTGCCAATAGGACTCAAAGCGCTTCACAATTACAGTACAGTACACGGCGCTCAGCACATCGAAATTGTTACACGTTCCCCTGATTCAAACTTTGTGTTATTGTTTACAGTCAGTATCTTAACTCGGGAGTGCTCAACGCCAGTCCTGAAGGGTCAGGTTTTTAGGATATTCCAGCTTCAGCACAGGTGGCTCAATCAGAGGCTGAGCCTCCGATTCAGCCACCTGTGCTCAAGCAGGGAGATCCTTAAAACCTGACCTGTTGAGGTGGCGTGAGGACTGGAGTTGAGCACTCCTGTTTTAACTCACTGAGCCGCTTCTTCTCCCTAAGACTCATAGGACATAACAGTATCACTCATACTTTTACTGTGCCCGATTCATTGCCAATTATATGCTCTCAGAAATCCCCCAAGGATGTTACTTTTTAACGCTGAAAAAGTTTTGCTCGTGTTATTGTCATTCACTTCATTGGAAATGGGTCAAGCAGAACGGTTTGCCCTACCTGGGAAATGCCTGTGTCTGTGTCATGATTATAACGACAGCTATTTGTAGTTGTACACAACAAAAAATGTTCTAAACAAACCCAAGAAATGCTGAATATTTGTACAGATTGGTGCACCATTTCTATATTATTATTATTTTGTGTATCCTTCTATTCCACTAAGAAATTGTTTAATTAGCACTCGGCTGATAGGAAATAACCAATTAGAGGCAATTAGTTACTCTTTCCCAGAAATGTTTAATATATATAGGGATCTCTCTTGAGTTCTACAGCATATTAAAAACAATAGGATTCCCCATAGACTGCAAAGA
Organism: Ascaphus truei; assembly: GCF_040206685.1. Taxonomy (NCBI): domain Eukaryota; kingdom Metazoa; phylum Chordata; class Amphibia; order Anura; family Ascaphidae; genus Ascaphus; species Ascaphus truei. The sequence continues at coordinate 56,643,388 of NC_134487.1, read as the reverse complement.
ACTGCTGACTGGAAAGGGATTTGAACATTGGCCGTGCATGGGAAAATCACATTTTACAAAGATTTATTTGTGGCTTGAAACAAATGTTATAATTCCTGCGCAGATTGATATTAGCCTTTAAAGTGACCTTTTAACGAACCAGGCACTTCCTTAGGCACTTGCTAGTTTTCATGGGGTTGATCGGTGGGCCTGATTAAATTGGTGCTGAAGCCCGATCAACTTCCATTTCTATTATCCGACCAGACATGCCGGAGATCTGGTGGCATTCTGGTGCTACCGAACCTCCGGCCCTGTATATGTTTATTTAATCCAAAAGGCATCTCTCGCGCGTTAAAATATGGTTACAGAGCGTTGTTGGCATTTTGTAATCATGTATTACAAATGGTGCGTATTTTTGTTCACCAGTATATAAACGTTGTCTTCATTATAGGTAATTGGACTACTAGATGTATTTACACCGGACACGACCTTGGAGAAATTCACTGACTTGTAAGTTTTAATTTTATATTTAAAAAAATTATATATGATTTATCTACTGCTTTTGGACTAAATCAGAATTTTAAGCCATCAAAATGTAACCTTTTTGAAAAATATCTGGAAGATTACAGGTATATGTACAGTTACATTTGTTTCTAGTTGTATTTACTTTAACTTGATACTTAATGTACATTCTATGGCAACATTCTCCAGATGTTTCCTACAGTAGAGATCTAATAATGCAACAGAATTTTAGAAGCCTCTTAATGTCTTTGACTGTGGCTTTGAAGCTCCTCGGTCATCATTGACTTTATTTAATACACCTAGACACACACAAGACTTTAATTGGGAGTTTGGGCTGAAAACAGCCTGAAAAGGACACTTCTGTATATACATAGAACTACCCCCTGGAGGTGCAATCCTTGCATGCTTCCCAGACAGTAATGGTTATTTATATTAGCTGGGCCTCCGTAAGGTTCTCCATTTCAGAAACAAGTGTTTTTTTATTTTTTTACACAAACTTTTTTGCTTCTCTTCAAGGCACTGGAGACTATTTGTGCTATACATGTGTAGGAGACACATTATATTCTCCGTTGCCCTGTGCTTTCCAAAGTGACCAGTAGGTTGGATTACAACTTTAATAACAACATTGACTTCCATGTCATTTTATGCCACAGTGAAGTAAGCATGGTGGGAAGTTTCATTAGCATCCAATACAAGGGCCACCAATGGGAAGGCAAAGCTGGGTCCCCTGGTCAACACTTTGGGTTCACTCTTATCCACCACTACCACCCTCTCAGTTCAATACATTTGGCCTGTGGACACAGACACAGACACAGACACAGACACAGACACAGACACAGACACAGACACAGACACAGACACAGACACAGACACAGACACAGACACAGACACAGACACAGACACAGACACAGACACAGACACTAAATAAAAAAATATAATGGGTAACAGCCTAGCCTTCCTTTAGAATAATCACATACTGGTAAGTTAAGTGATGTTATATATAAGGTAACAAAGTAAGAGTTCCCAGGCACACCAGATGTCAGGGCTCCTGCTCATAGGCGTCTTCCCGGAGTACCCCATATAATGACATGCATAAAGAAATGGGCTCTGCGGTCTTGCAAAAACAATGTAATTTAGCCAAAGAAATCCAAGTTAGCCCTCACCTTGATAAAGGTTGCATGTAGCAACCGAAGCGTTGGATTTCTTTGGCTACATTAAATTGTTTTTGCAAATGCAGTGCCCGCCTCTTCATTTTTTTTATTTATGAAAATGTTTTACCAGGATGTTATACATTGAGAGTTACCTCACGTTTGCATGTATGTCCTGGGTGCAGAGCTATGATAATACATGGTTACATTAAAAGAACAGGGTTATGCAGTAAATTCAGACATTTCATGGACAGGTAGAGTTGGAAAATTGGGTACAGGGGATAAAGGGCTGGTGAGTTTCAGATTTGAAATAGAGAAGTTTAACATCAGCAAACAGCTTACGCCCTTTGGCTGCCCTTCGGCTGTGCCAAAGGCTGTCCGCCTTTGGGGCAACGCAGATGTACACTGGGGTGGTTGAGATTCAATGCAGCTGTGAAAACAAACTTATTTCTGTATGTCATAGATAAGGTCATAAAATCAAACCAGAGTTATTTGGTTTGAAGGGGGGGGAAAGCAAATAAAAATATCACTTGTGAGCACATTCACATGTCTTAGACAGGTCTGCAACCCTCCTTTCACCTCTATATCCTAGCATACAATGCTTCCACTGCAGCCAAGGATTCTGGGTAATGACATGCTGGAGTGTTTCTGTTACTTTTTTACTCTGCAGAGATAATTTAGATCAAGAAAAAAAAAGAAAATTGTGATGCAAGGAAATGTAGCTTAGTTAGTGTCATCTCCATTCACTTAACTAGCTCGAAAAAACATACATCTCTTTATGTACAAGACGATTCAAGTTTTATTATTGTGAAATCTCCCAGTGTTTTTGTGGAATTATTAATTTCAAAACATGTTTTTGTGGGGACTCTGAAAGACGGCTGCAGCTAATGATTTTCTAAAATCTGCTTTCGATCACTGCATTTTTGCCATTGCTGTTGCATTCTTTCTTTGGTTCGGTTTCAGCCTGCAGCAGAAACTGTGTATTGTACAGTCTGAAATGTTTGTTGTGCTTTTTTTTTTTTTTACTGGGCATAAGTCTTATTGAGGTATTGAGCAGATCTAAACTGTTAAAATAATAAAGTAGTTACATGTCAAGTACTTTCATCTTATTGCAACTCCTGTGCATATTGCTAAATTGGAACATGCTCGTCTTGGAGGTGCAGTTCACCCCCCTTTATCTGTTACATGGGTGAGAAGCAGGGTGTACTTGGTGCTGAATCTGGGATCCCATCTCTCGCCAGAAACATACCTGGAAAGCCAGTGCCAATAATTTTGCATATTTAAGTCCCTCTCGTCAAGCAGGCCAATAAGAAATTTTGGCTTTGTCTTGGCCCACTTAACGCAGGAGATTTAAAGCACCGTTTTTGTTTCCTCGAGGGGACGGTACCGGTGGTAATTCTACAGAGCAGTATCTCCGGAACCAGGAGGACCTGGATCTTAACCTAACATGACTCTACTCCGGGGACCCCCTACTTCCCATGCAGAGAGCTGCTCCTTTTAATAACACAATAAAGTGTCCATCTGACTCTCTTTCTGTCATTTCTTTCACAAGATTGTAGCGATGCTGTCTTTGTTCTCCACACTAAGGTTTGTGTTCTTTCTCTGCAGTTATCTTGTGATGCCGTTCATGGGAACAGACTTGGGCAAGATAATGAAGCATGAAAAGCTGTCTGAAGACCGTATCCAGTTTCTGGTATATCAGATCTTAAGAGGGCTCAAGGTTGGTAGCTTTCAGTTCTGGTTTTGCATCAATTCCATTACAAAAACTAATCCTTTATAGCAAGAATCAATTTCAAGATACACCAACACCCAATAACATTCTCAGGCCCAGATGCACGAAAGGATGTTAAGCTTTATAATAATAATAACAATAATAACTATTTTATATAGTGCTTTTCTCACAATGGGACTCAAAGAGCTTCACAGTTACAAAAAGGGAAAAGAAGAAAACATTTAAGTTATAAAAGAGACCAAACACAAGGAAAGATACAATACAGGATGGGACGGTACTGTAGCTATTAAATGCCGGACAGGTTGTGGTTCTGGTAAATGCAAGGGGCCAAGGTCCGTTCAAATGAAATGTATAGTACCAGCCAACGGAGCTACCCATATCCTTTATTAAAGAGAGGTGTTTTTTAAATAAGTTCTTAAGGTGAAGAGAGGGTGCTAGTCAGATATTGAGGGGAAGGGCATTCCAGGGGTGTGGGACAGTGAGTGAGGGGTTTTAGGTGTGAGAGGGCATTAGATTCAAAAGGAGTAGACAGAAGACATTCTTGAGCAGAACGCAAGAGTCAGGCGGGTATATAGCGAGACATTAGAGCTGAGATGTAAGGAGGAGCAGAAGAGTATATAGCCTTAAAAGAGAAGAGAATTTTGTAAGGGATACAAAATTTAATAGTAAGCCAGGAGAGAGATTTCAGCAGGAGAGATGCTGATCCAGATTTAAGAGCGAGTAAAGTGATTCTAGTAGCAGGAGTGTTTAGGATAGATTTTAGGGGAAACAGATGAGGGCAGGAATGCCGGACTGTAAAATGTTACAGTTGTCGAAATGGGAGAGAATAAGGGCCTGTGTTAAAGTTTTAGCAGTAGAGTGACAGAGGAAAGGGCGTACCTCTGCAATGTTATGGAGGGAAAAACAACTGGTTTTGGCTACTGTAATGTTAGAGGAGGATATGAGGGAGGAGTCAAATTTGACACCTAGGCAGCGTGCTTGTGATACTGGGTGTATAATATTACTGCCAACAGTAATGTAGAAGGGGGCTGTAGGGCCATACTTTTGGAGGAAGTATGAGGAGCTCCCTCTTTGACATGCTAAGTTTGAGTCCCGCGGTGGGCCATCCAGGATGATATAGCGGGGAGACGTTCAGAGACTTTAGTCTATACAGCAGGTGTAAGGTCAGGGGTTGTATATGCCAGGTTAGGAAATGATCTAGCAGCACAAATACTTCTTCTTCTGATACATCACTGCTAAAGACACCGAGTCTTACATTTTAAATCACACCCATTTAAATACCCCATCCTGCTGATCAAGCCATATCAAGCCTTCTCACAGGCAGAGTTGTACATCACGGAATGTAGCAACTGGACAGCACAGACATGCAGATTACTGAACATGGAAGCGCACAGAGGAAAAATAGGAAGCATATTACTTGGTATAATTTACTAAGGTTATTTTATTGATATCTAGGATATATTAAACATGGGTATTACCATACATGAAAACATTTGCCACTTGCCTGGTTTCTTAATTGGCTGAACTCCAGCCACTAATCAATATGTTGTGCAGCCACTTCCCAGTACTGGAGAACAGATCATCCCCATTCAAATGAAAGGGGCTAACATCTCCATTGTTGAATTTGTGAGAAGAAGATCTTGGTTTATCAGTGTGATGTATTTGCACAATTCCATCAGCACAGCTGCTTGAACAATGTGATTTTTTTTTGTTTGTTTGTTTTGTTCCAACCAGGTTTTAAACATTATTTGACCTAATTAACTGGACTTCACCTTTTATATATAAAGTATAGATTCTGCACTTACGCCCTCACCTTACCTCTGTAAGTCTCCCAACATACCACTTAGATTGTAAACTCTCAGGGATTTCTTTTCCTATTGTCTGACTTTGCTGCACTTTTTATAATATAATGTAATTCCCTGTATTGCATTATCTTTGTAAAGCGCTGAATACACTATGGGTGCTCATATAAAGATATACATACATACACTTTTCACTAAAGTTAAAATTCGCTTCAAAATTTCGTTTTTTTGCACTGGACGAGCTTTCAGGAATTCGTCAAAAAGAAATGTTTGTCTCTCCTATCTTTAAAAACAAGCGCAACCAATTTCTGAGAGGAGAGAAGACAGAGCGAGACTCTAATGTGCTGGAGTCCCAAGTGCTATTATATACCGGCCCAAACATACCATCTAGAGTCCGCTGCAGGGGGAGGCGCGCGCGGTGTGTGTGTTCTATCAGACCGGATCCAATAGCGGATTCCGCTGTATACAGACGGATTGTTTAGTGTCCAATACGCCTTCGGATTTCCGTGTGCGGATTGGATTTTGGTAAAACCAGTGCGAAAAATCCACGGAACGGATTTTGACAGATTTGCCCATCTCTATTTATTTTATTTATTTATTTATAAAATATTTTACCAGGAAGTAATGCATTGAGAGTTACCTCTCGTTTTCAAGTATGTCCTGGGCACAGAGTAAAACAAATAATACATGGTTACAAATACAGTTACATAAATGAACAGGGTATACATTATATACAAGACATTGCGTGCACAGTTAAAGAAAATAGATATTATGGGCGTATGAAACAGTTACAGACCAGATTAAAATGTGAGACAGCCTTAGATTTGAAAGAACTTAAACTGGTGGTGGATGTGAGAGTCTCTGGTAGGTTGTTCCAGTTTTGGGGTGCACGGTAAGAGAAGGAGGAACGGCCGGATACTTTGTTGAGCCTTGGTACCATGAACAGTCTTTTGGAGTCTGATCTCAGATGATAAGTGCTGCAAGTGGTAGGGGTGAGGTGCTTGTTCAGATAGCTGGGTAGCTTGCCCATGAAGAATTTAAAGGCAAGACAGGAAAGGTGAACTTTGCACCTAGACTCTAGTGATGACCAATCTAGTTCTTTGAGCATTTCGCAGTGATGTGTGTTGTAGTTGCATTGGAGAACAAAACGACAAATTGAATTGTAGAGGGTATCAAGTTTGCTAAGGTGGGTTTGAGGTGCCGAGCCATATACTATGTCTCCATAGTCAATAATTGGCATTAGCATCTGATGTGTGATACGCTTTCTGACCAGGAGACTTAGGGAGGATTTGTTCCTGTAAAGTACCCCTAGTTTGGCATAGGTCTTGGTTGACAGGGTATCAATGTGCATCCCGAATGTTAAGTGGGAGTCAAACCATAAGCCCAGGTATTTAAAACTAGTGACAGGGGTTAGGGTGGTGTTAGCGTTGGTTCTAATCAGGAGCTCAGTCACTGGAAGCTTTACAAATTTAGTCTAGGAGAGATGTCTGTGCACAAAATGTAGAACTGCATATATTTGTATAATTTGTGTGCAATGTAATGGAGTTTTAGAATATTTATAATGATAAGTGATATAAATATGCTGAGCTTTGCTGCTGATGAACACATGCTGTTCAATGTCCTATTTTTCTCATGTATACTTTATACATGCAAACTTACTGTAAATTACAGTCCTTGGCCTTTTTCTTGTTGTCATGTTATTTTTAGACCGTTTACGGTTAGCTTTTTTTTTTTTTTAACCATTGTTTTCCACACTGCTTTTACTGTGTGTGTGTGTGTGTGTGTGTGTGTGTGTGTGTGTGTGTGTGTATATATAGATATACTAGCCTTTGTACCCAGGGAAATTTAATATTGAATACATGTTCCCCTCCCCCCCCCCCCCTTGCTGCTGGATGTAGTGCGGGGTGAGATTTGTATGTGTGTGTCTCTCCCCGCTGCCGGAACATGTCCCCCCCCTCCTGCTGGCACATTCCCCCCCCCCCTGCTGGCACATTTCCCCCCTTGCTGGCACATTTCCCCCCCTCTTCCCCCCCCGCTCGCACATTTCCCTTCCCCCCCCCACTTGCTGGCACATTTCCCTTCCCCCCCCCCCTTGCTGGCACATTTCCCTCCCCCCCCCCTGCCTTGCTGGCACATTTCTCCCTCCCCCCCCCCCCCCGCCTTGCTGGCACATTTCTCCCCCCCCCCCCTGCTGGCACATTTCCCCCCCCCCCCCCTTACTGGCATATTTCCCTTCTCCCCCCCCCCCCTGCCTTGCTGGCACATTTCTCCCCCCCCGCCCTTGCTGGCACATTTTCCCCCTCTGGCACATTTCTCCCCCCCCTTGCTGGCACATTTCCCCCCCCCCCCCTTGCTGGCACATTTCCCCCCCCCCCCTTGCTGGCACATTGCCACCCCCCCCCCCCCCCCTGCTGGCACATCTCCCCCACACATCTCACAGAGACACACACAGCTCTGATCCAGGCAAGGACACGCCCCCTCCCTTAGTAGCCACGCCCCCTGCTCCAGCTCGAACATTATTGCTGGACAGCAGAGTGAAACTTAGAATGTCCATAATTTGGGAGGTGAGTCAAATTGGAAGCTCAAAATAGTTGCGTTGACCTACAAATCCGCAGCAGAATGTCCAGTGACAGTTTCGTTGTGCTACGTGGTGCCGTTTCTGAGATTTCAATGCTTCTGACAAACAAACAAACAGAATCCAACTTAGAATTATAGTATAGATTGATATCCGACAACAATAAGAGAAACAAAAAATGTAAATACTGGCATTCCTTACATTTAAATAATACATTCCCACGTGCAGATATAGAAGCTAGGATTGCTTGCTCAGTGAATATCACAATTAGATATAGTCAAGATACACTTGTTGCTCCTTCATAGAACACCTCAGATGCAATTTAAATCACATACGTATAATATACTATATACTGATGAACACAAAATTGAGATGTTGTTATTCACACAATTATTACACTAAATAATTTCATTGGACTATTCTTTCTCTCCCTTTTTTTGACTTTTACTCAATAAGCTGTGAAGTTGTTTTCTCCTTCTCAGGGAAGCTTAAAACCCTAGTCCAGGAGTGGCCAACTCCAGTTTTCAAGGGCTACCAACAGGTCAGGTTTTAAGGATTTCCCTGCTTCAGCACAGTTGGCTCAGTCTTTGACTGAGCTATTGATTTGGCCACTTGTGCTGAAGCAGGGATATCCTAAAAACCTGACCTGTTGGTGGCCCTTGACCACTGGAATTGGTTTCTTGTCCCTTAGTTAATGGAATGGGGCTTCCAGCTCTTTAAACCAGGAGAAGACTGTTTCACATCAAATTGGACAGAGGTATTTGTTGCGCTCTCCCAGCTAGCAAGGTAATAACGCCAAGTGTCAACCTGAAGGTGATTAAAAATAAAAAATGAGCGCCATTTTTATTTTAAACGATTCGGCTATCTAAGCTGATCAGCTTCTAATAAATAATTAATTGTAGGGCAGAACGGTAATTGGCTATGACAGTGAATTCAAACACCTTTATGAGTCCAAGTATCCTTAGTAAATGTTGCATACAATGAAAAAAATATGCTATTTATTGTTAGGCCGTTAAACCGATTTTTAATATTGGATGAGGACACATGTACATTTACAGTGGAGAAGGTTTGAATGGAACTTTAAAACGAGAGTGGACACGTCGGTGGAGCCTGACGGGATACATCCAAAGACAATCTGACCGATTTGGAGAGAGCTGCCAGAACTATTTAACCAGTCCCTATTAACAGGTGTATTCCGAGATGACTGATGCGCAAGCGTAGTCCCATTTTACATAAGTAGAAGAGGCAGGTAACTACAGGCCAGCAAGCCTGACATCCGTAGTGGGGAAATTAATGGGAACACATTTGAAAGATAGAATTGTTCAATATCTAAAATCAAGCAACTTATAAAATCGCAGGCCGCATGTGTTTACTGGGGGTAGATCATGTTAAACAAATTAGTGATTTTTTTGTTTTTTGACTGGGTGTCTATAAGGGGATGGAGCATTAGATGTAGGTCATCTAGATTTTAGTGCGGCCTTTAAAACTGACCTGTGTGAGTGTGCGTGAGTGTGCGCGGTGATACACAAGAAAAAAATAATGATGTTAAAAACAGGAAAGGAATAATGAATGTCAGCACCGAATACTACCTGGTGTGGCTAGGGTATGCAGACTGGCTGGCAAATCTGTGTGAATACACTATAGCCAACTGTCTGCAATTCCCTGTGTGCCACATATAGTACTAGGAGCAGAGGAAAGGTGTGTTGTAGCCGCCTTAATAGGATTTGGCAAACAAAGGACAATCGCCCTCAGAACTGTGTATTACTAAGGTTCTAGGGAAGTGAAGTGCCTATTATCTGGTAAGCCAAGTACTGTACAGGCATACCCCGCATTAACGTATGCAATGGGACCGGAGCATGTATGTAAAGCGAAAATGTACTTAAAGTGAAGCTCTACCTTTTCCCACTTATCGATGCATGTACTGTACTGCAATCGTTATATACGTGCATAACTGATGTAAATAATGCATTTGTAACAGGCTCTATAGTCTCCCTGCTTGCGCACAGCTTCGGTACAGGTAGGGAGCCGGTATTGCCGTTCAGGACGTGGTGACAGGCGCATGCGTGAGCTGCCGTTTGCCTATTGGGCGATGTGTACTTACTCGCGAGTGTACTTAAAGTGAGTGTACTTAAAGCGGGGTATGCCTGTATATATGAAGCTGTAAATACCAGCTCGATTAGACTCCACTGCTAACCCTGATAAACAGGTAGCACAGATTGGATAGGTCATATATATCAAAATTAAAAAGATGTTGGCGCTTTTATATTGTGAATATATATATATTTAAAGTGTGATGGTGAATATAAATTTAGTGTAGCTAATATTCCTAAAAGGAAGAAGAAAGGTGTAATTGTAGATGTATATACCATCGTGTGTGTGTGTGTGTGTGTGTGTGTGTGTGTGTGTATGCATGATTATACACACACACACACACACGCACATATATATACGTGACGCACAGACGTCATCACGCCGGTTGAGAGCTGTCTAGAGGTTTGCCAGTTTATACTGTAAATGAGGAGGTTGAGCAGATGACACTTTTGGGCTAAGTTGAGTGGAGCGGAGCATGGCGCTCTGATGACGGGCTGCTGTGATCGTGTTCCTGTGCTTTACACACGGAGTGTAACAGCTCACATTTGTACACTCCCTGCAGCACTAGACGGTGCACCAGCCATCCGTGGATACCATCATCTCCCTTGTTGATCTAGAGGAGATGCTCTGATTACTTCTATCCAGCCACAGATAAGCATCTGCTATTCACCACCTGTATACATCTTTACCATACTGTCTGGCTCTAAATCCTCTTGCAGTTTCTCACGGCTTACAGATTGTCTCCCATGAATGCTTTTTTTATACATTGAAGTGAGTGCATGTCCTGGTGGCCACTCTATCCTTTTAAATAAAATCATCTTTGTACATACAATATTATGCCATGGAGCTGGCGCTTCTTTTTTGACTTTTTCTTACAAATATATATGTGGCGGTGCGTGCACGTGCGGAAACCGCGATCTGTGGTCTGTGGTGAGCTGCAGGAGATTGCGACGGAAGGGGCATGGCGGGGGTTTTGCAGGGGCGTGGCCATGACCTCACGCAGCTGGTTCACCCTCATTGGCTGAACCACCGGGGGGGCATGGACAGTCCTCCGTAGCAAGTTGTAAATACAATTTTGTTGTCTTTGCAAAAACTCGTCGTAGAGCGCGGCTGCCAAATGCGCGCCAAGGTACATAGTGGGCCCAGCCCCATTTGAGGGGCGGTTCTTGTTCGTGCAGCGCACACTATAGATGGTGCTGCAGCATTTACTGAGGACTAGCCTAAATCCTGCCAGCTGATCCATGCTGCGAGATCCAGACACCTGTAGTCCCTGTTTCCTACCGCACCATGTGACTTGGGTGTGGTCAACTCCATTAATAAAATTAGAGACACTCTAAAGCAGGGGAGCGCAAACTTTTGAAGCTGCTCTGTCTTCCCTTCCCTGGCTCTCGCGCCCCCCCCACCCCTACCTTGTATCCGTGTCAAATGACGCTGCGGGTTCATGTTACGTCACGTGGCCTGCGGCATCATTTGAAGACGTCACAAAGCCGCCTGTATCCCGGTAAGTATAGCGTTGGAGGGACCTCACACGATTCCCCGGCATTTAATTAAATGCCTGGGGGAAGAGCGCAGGGCCTCTGCAACCGCCCGTGTCCCCCAGAAAAATCTCCCCTCAGGGGAAGCCGAAACAAGACGGTGAAACGCGTAGGGTCTTTTGACCCTCTGAGGATCCCGTAGCCAACGACGGAGTACCTTTACTCCAGCAAGCCACGTACTACAGCACGCGCAGATACGGAAGTGAGACGCTGATGCCAATAGCTATGAGGACCGTGGGATTCGGACCATAAGAACAAACCTGTCAGCGTGGAGTTTCCATCTATAAAGGGCAGTCTTGGAGGATTCTTGTGATCCAAAGTGGTATGAGTGTGCTCTTACAGCACTCAACTTTAAAGGATTGGGAGAATGTGTGAGTGTACACTTTCTCTTCCATACTTTTTGTTGTGTTCATTAAAATTTTATTACGCTATGTTCTGTCCTTACATTTTTTTTTACATGAGCAGGCGTTCTGCAAAGATATCCATCCGTCGTTATCTGTGTGAGTGCTTTGTTCACTTATCACTATTGCACTTGAATTTATTATTATTCATTTGGTTGCACTCAATTGCGCTTAATTTTTCACAATTATATTACCCCGCATGATTTTTTTTAAAAAAAAATTTTTTCTTCTTAAAGCTGCAATGGCATGTGTTGCTGAATAATTTAATAATTGCAGATGCCAATACTTCTTTATTTTTAAGTGGCAATAAGATTTTTTTTTTTTTTTTTATCCAGGGTCGTTACCAGTGTCTTTTATTTCAGGGTCATAAATTATTGTTCCATTACAGTAAATAATGCTTTTAACGTTTTTTGGTTCTGAGGTGCCCCAATTTTTTCAAATATATTATTACAGTTTACAGTAATCTTTTAATTTAAGTCGGGTCATCACTTTTCAATGTCAGGATGCTAATCACATTCTCTTGCATTGTTAAGGCACGTCTAAGACATTCTTAGTTCTTCTAACTCACACTGGCGTTCTGCTCAAGTTCCTGTTCCCACATGTTGCATTCTTACATACAAGGTATTTGAAAGACTGCTGAGGCTTTCATAACAGCTGTGTAGTTAGTTCAGTATAAAACATAACCCACAGCACTCAAATACAAAAAATCACTCAACAAGATAAATGCAAAAATCTCCTATCCAGTCGTCAATATACAGTAGAGCATCACAGCAATATTCATATACAATTCAGACAGTGTCTCAGGATCTGTAGAGACATAAAGATTACTGTGTTCATGCGAACAGCCACTGCAATTGTAAGTGCGCATTTCTTAATCATCTTTTAACTTTCACTTAATAAATAACTCTATTACGCCATAGAAGCATCTCTTGCGCTCTTTCCTATAGAAAATTGAATCCAAGTGACATCTAAGATCACCATCAAGAGCTGCCGCACTTATTGGCATCCGGTCTGCCCTCACTCACAAATAACATTGGACTCGCATTGCCTCACTTGTTCCATTTGCAACAAATCATGGTAACATTTATTTAGCTATAATCTTAATTTACTATATGCCTCCAATACCCTTTTAGTGCGTTTTTTTTACACACGCACACACCCATTTATTTATATTAATGTATTTAAATATTATTTTTACTAAATATTGGACCACATTAATAGAATGATGATCCAAATAGAAGTGTATACTGTAATAAAAACATGATCTGAAAGTAAATATATATTTAATTATTTGTTACAAAATGTGACTAAGGTCCCAGTCTGTATTCACGGCTGTCCAGGAGATGACTTCCATTACCGCTGCGTACTGATATCGGAATATGGTAAATTCCAATAATCGAAAAAATTATCAATACTGTCATATTAAAAATTCAAAGTGTCTACACCGTGGATGTTGTACATCTCCTTTTTTTTTTTTTTTTTTTTTTTTTTTTTTAAATAAACTACACATGTTCCACTATTCTAATCTTGGGGTTCTACCCACATATCATTTACTGTATCCACAATATAGAAGATAAATAACAAATTTTGTACTGCAATTAAATAAATTATTTTATAACATTAATCTTGAATTTTGAATAAAAGTTATTTGAACGTTTCATCAAGCAGCATATTTTGCAATGTCCACATCTATAAGATCCCTTAGGAGTAAACCATGTACCTGTGAGATTAGAAGAACAACTCAGAGATGTAAAAATTGTTACGGTTGTAATGCTTATAAAAACAAATGTCGGACCCGTAGAAACAAAGGTTTACGATCTTGATCTGTAGACAAAATATCACAATGTTTAAATATATTAGATTTAATCTGATTAGCTTGCCTACAATTTTGGGTGACAAAAAGCTGTTTCAAAACCCTACATAGTATCTCTATAAAGTACTCGATCGGTTATAACTTATTTTTCTTTTTTTGGATTTGTGTATTGTAATAGAGCAACTCTATCAGTAAGTAGAACGCTTTTAAAAGACTCGAGTATCCATGAGCTATATCCCCTTTGGAATAACGGCTCATAGAGATCCTTAGACTTCTCTAAGAAAAGCTTATCATTGGAGAAAGGACGTCCGAGTCGCAGGATTTAATAATGGTTTGGGTTGGCCACTGTCTGCTTTTAAAGTGTTTGCGAGTTTTGTTTACAAACAATATCTGTTTGCATACTACAGTTAATATCAATATGTGGTAATACATCTACATAATGTTTGTGATGAAAATTTAAAAATGTCAAATTTTAATTAAGTGAATTGTCATTGAGAAAATGTATGGACAACAATGTGTATATCCCCTTTCCAAAGGAATAACAGATCACCAATCCATCATTTTATAGAAAACAATTTGATCCATAAGTCAGTGGTGGTTATCAAAAATACAAGTAGTTCCTCCCAACCCAGGAATAATGAGTGTATGTGGTAGCAAAAGATGTCCATATAATTGCCCTGTGTTTGTAAATAAGTCAGATCAAAAAAAAAAAAATAGAGATATATAAAAGAGGACCTCCACAAGTTTATATGCAAATTTACCCTAAAAAAGGTTTTGTGAATAAACTTGAGTAATACCTGAACAGAATTCCCAATTTGCAGCCCACATTTTCCCTCAGACAAAGTTGAATTTATCTTATTCTCAAACATCCAATGAGGAGAAGACCTTTAAATAATTATGTCCCATCTAAGAGCTTGGTGATCTTTAGGAGATATGAGAAAAAGAAACACCCTTTAACATGCACTCATTGTAATGATTGATATGATGAATAAAAGTTAATACTTTATTATAATGATTAAAATAAATGGTGATACAACTAAACAAATACTATTGGTGAACAACAATAACCCAACATATAAAACAAACCAACAGACATTTACACATAAGCTGGAACAAGGGGGAAAATGGCTTGCAGGTAAGTACTTAATAGTAGTGAGATAGCTCACAACAGATTCTCAAAGGATCCCCATGTCCAGCATTGAATAGTTAATTAAAAACCTGTATTATTTAGACGGATACTAAAGACTGACCGTCACGACGCTTTGATGTATGAAAAGGCATCTGCAGATAATGGCAAATGGTTTCAGTTTCTCTTCACGTAGTCATAATACATCTTAGGAAGTATTTATGGCCTTTAAATGACTCGAATATAATAAGTTCATTGTTGATAAGAATGCTGACAATAGGGTGGTGGTTGTGCAACATAAGAGCAATTATAGTAGAACAGCTTTACGTCGACTCCATGACAAACTCCTATTGTGTATTACAGATGAATCCAACTACTGTCTTCTTGAAAGATCTTAGGTGCCTATTGGAAGAGGGGGGGGGGGGGGTCCTTAATGTTTTAAGCAAAAGGGAATCTTCACAATGAATATCCCGTGATCCCTATTTTTCACTATCTCCCACAGATCCATGAACCTTTAACATCACCGCCTGGTAGGACCATATTATATATAGTATTGGATCCTTGGGAGATGGCTTATCGCGATATGTTGACTTTTTATTTTTTTATTTTACAGCCTTTAGTGCAAGCTCTTCCCTTTCACATTAGAGATACTGGGTATATATGTAATCAACTAAGAGATTTGGAATGGTGTAGCAATCACGTCGGTCACACTGGATGTTATTTCCGCAGGGATGGAAAAAAATCCTGCGCGCCTAAAATACCCATGTTGGCACCTGTGCTGTGCGCAGTGATGACTGACCTGATTGACAGGTCAGGTCACCGCTTTGCGGCTCAGTGAGAACGGGGCAGAGCTAGTCTGCGTTGAGGGGAGATGCGACGGTCAGTGTGTGTGTGTCCGTCTGTTTGTCACAGATACACAGTGACACATACACCGTGACACAGAGCCAACAATTAGTGGAGAGGGGTAGCCAGAACCTTCCCTCCCCCATAACGCCTAACAAAAAGATAGCTCTGAAGTATTTCATATTTTCGTCCACCCCTGTCCTATACACTATCATCGAACAAACACAAGGGTTGACATCTGTCCAACATTATTTGAATAGTTCAGATTTATCACCTGCACAGAGCACGTTTATTTCACATTCTGTACATTTTTGCTTACTCAGAATTATTTTCTTTTTGATCGCACTTGTTATTTACAACAGATCCAACAGATCTCGATTACTACGTAGAGATAGTACAGAGGGTTTTGAAACGCCTCTTTTTGTCACCCAAGGATGTAGGCAAGCGAATCGGATCAAAACGATTATATATATGCAGTGGTTGACAAATCACCAAAAAATCTACTCGCCACACAAAAAAATCTGCTCTCCACCTAGTACCAAACGTGTGCTGCTTGGGCCAATATTTACTCGCCCGGGGGTTAAATCCACTCGCCCGGGGCGAGCAAATGTATAGGTTTGTCGAACACTGTATATATGTATATGTATATGTAGAGGTATCAGTACCGTGTTAGCCGAGCTTCAATAATCAAAAAATAAATAAATAAATAGATGATACCGTTCTGTGGCTAACGAAATGCTTTTATTTGTGCGAGCTTTCGAGATACACTGATCTCTTCTTCCGGCGATGTTACAATGAATGAAGCAAGGATAACTATCCTTGCTTCATTCATTGTAACATCGCCGGAAGAAGAGATCAGTGTATCTCGAAAGCTCGCACAAATAAAAGCATTTCGTTAGCCACAGAACGGTATCATCTATTTATTTATATATATATATATATATATATTTGGGATATTTTGTCTATGGATAGAGGTCGTAAACCTTGTTTTTTACGGGTCCGACATTTGACTTTAGAAGAGCTAAATCCATAGCAACTAATGTCTCAAAGTTATTGCATGTTCTTCTAATGTCACAAGTAAATTGTATCCTAAGGCAGTGGTGTGCAAACTTTTTTCTGTCTGCTTTCTCCCCCCCCCCCCCCCGCCCACACCTGGTGTCCGGTAATAAAGTCCTCCAACTAAGCGGTGACCTATTGGTCATACCTCTAAGATGCACAAGTAACCTGTCAAGAATGTGTTTAATTTTCTTTGAGGCTGACAGACTAATATCTGGCTATCGTTTATTGTCTTTTAAACTACACATGTCACTTAGTGGGCCTTCACATGTCACTTAGTGGGCCTTAGGTGATAGCCCCCAGTCCCCCTTCCCCAATTAACCCTTTATGAAGTTAAGCATAGAACCAGGAAAAGTCTGACCTATTATAAACCCAATATATTATATTTTTATAATCAAACTGCAGTTACATTACATTAACCCCTGAAGCACCAGATTGATTGATTAAAAGTCTTAATATTTCATAATATTATTATGATTAGAATAACGGAACATATACCGTTTATAAAATAATGGAGAAGCACAACATGCAGTGTCTAGACACTTTCTGAATGGTTAATATGGCAGTATTGGTGAAAATTTTTGTTTATTGGAATTGAACATATATTCCGGTACTGGTGAACCGCAGTAATATTAAGAATTTCCATGACCTCCATAAAGAATATTGGATTCTTATTTAAAAAAAAAAAAACATAAAAATTCCACAAGATCCGAGTACAAATTGGGACTGTAGTCTGTCTCTACATCTCTATATCTTCCAACAAATTGTGTGGCCATTTGCATGTCATTTCCCAGAATCCCTTGCTGTAGCGGAAGCACTGCATGCTAGGTGATAATGGTGAAAGGCAGGGTTGCAGTCCTGTCTAAAACATGTGAATGTGCTCACAAGTGATATTCTTTAGTGTGTGTGTGTGTGTGTGTGTGTGTGTGTGTGTGTGTGTGTGTGTGTGTGTGTGTGTGTGTGTGTGTGTGTGTGTGTGTGTGTGTGTGTAGATCATGTTTTTATTCCAGTATAAACTTATGTTTGGATTATCGTTCTGTTAATGTGATCAAATAGATTTTGTAATAATTATACTTAAACACATATTAGCATAAATAAATGTAAAAAGATGGATCTATAATTTTTAGATGAAAAGATTATGCTGTGAAATTATGGGTAGCATGGAAGTCTGAATTACTGTTCAAGTGATTGATCCATTTGAGAGTTTTTGTGATTCGTATGTATTATTTTACTCCATACATTTATCATAGTGTGTGTGTGTGTGTACAGTATACATGTGTGTGTGTGTGTGTGTATAATATATATATAAATATATATATATAAATATATATATATATAGTCTCCCAAGTACATAATATAATATTGAGTGTTCTAGTACTATATCACAAGAATTAGGAAGCACTTTGTTCTTTTCGTTTATCTTCGTATCTAAACATGTTGTATTTGTTACGTCAGTGTTCATGATGAAGACGTTGTGCGCATCCGTTTGGCGGATATGGTGTAGGACGTACTTCCGGTTTCACTGTATATAAACTGCTGTAATTTATTGTTATTACTCCTTGATAAAGTGCTATGCAACGCGAAACAAGTTGGAGGGTTAAGTGCCTCATTTTTACTATGGGTCAATAAAAGTTAATTTTAAGGTCCATACTGCTCTGAAGCGCTATGTACATTAATGGCGCTATATACAGACATTCTTGGTTCGGGTGGGAAGGGAGCGATGAGATCCGGAACACATCATAAAAATAAAGAAAATAAAAACAATAATAGTGCAGTATATCAATACAATCGGAGCTTAGTAGATGTCTTGGCTCTATAGGAATTCCTACTTACAACAAGTGTAAAATAAACTGGCAGTGGTCTGACTCAGTCAGGATTTGAAGAGGTTAAATCTCGCATCTGATGGTATATTCTGGCTCAGGAAGAATTCAGAACACGAATCTTGTGGATGTCATTTTGCTCAGATCCAGGTAAGATATATGAAATATACAAACAAAACTGACCAATGGTCTAGATTGCAAGGAAATTTTATCGCAAAGAAATGGAATAAGAGATGTACAATAAGTACAATGATATGTACATGTAAAGGTATCGTGAGACAGTTGAAACGCCGATCCAGGGTGTAAAGGATTACTCCCGTCCTCCCGCAACTCCAACCTCACCGCCGGTGTATGGCGTCTGACGTCACTTCCGACGAGCGGGTGACGACATCCGGTTGAAGGGGATAGCGACGGACAGCAATGGATCAGCAGTGGAGCTCGGTCATCTTCACTTCGTGGCAGCTGCAGCAGACTAAACTTCTCAAGCTCAACACGTTTCGCTGTTCACATACAGCTTCCTCAGGAGAAGATTAACTTCCCTTAAGGGTGGATCTTATTTTATAGTGTCTCTAATTCACCTCAATTGATAATTGATATTCCAATTCAAACATATTGCATTAACCCACAGGTTCGCCTATACAAAAGGCACATAACTCTGTGACTCAAAAATAGACATAAAAAACATCAAAAACATATAATAAGTTTATTCATATTTAAAAAGACATATGCATGAAATAACTAATATAAAAATATAATTAAATAATTGCTAAAAAAAAACAAGTTAAAAGACTAGTAGCTTCATAGCGATTCCAGCATAGGGAGAGAGAGGAGACAGATAAACGGGCATTAGTAGAGATATCTGAAAATCTATTTTAAATATGCTTTATAAAATCTCTAAATAAAAGTCATCTTAATAAAAATTATCTTTGTAAAAATCATCATTTTATGGCAAGAAGAATTGAGAACAAATGTATAAAAATTATCACTTTATAACAAAAAGGATTAAAAATTACTAATTAAGTTAAATATCTAATATAATAAAATGTATATTTAGAACCCAATATAAACGTAATTGTTACATTGGCCATTGATACATATTTTTAATGTATATAGCAATTAAGTTTATATTGGGTTCTAAATATACATTTTATTATATTAGATATTTAACTTAATTAGTAATTTTTAATCCTTTTTGTTATAAAGTGATAATTTTTATACATTTGTTCTCAATTCTTCTTGCCATAAAATGATGATTTTTACAAAGATAATTTTTATTAAGATGACTTTTATTTAGAGATTTTATAAAGCATCGTTAAAATTGATTTTCAGATATCTCTACTAATCCCTTCCCACCCTGAACCAAGACTGCATCTGTAGGGAATCTTTGCACATTTCCTGGAAGGTTGAGAAGTATCTTTTTAGGTTACACTTCATTATTATATTTTTTGGTTATTTATATGTTGTAAGTTACATCTGTTAATTGTGTGGGGAATTTTGGCGCCTATTCAAATCACCTGGGTTCACGCTATATACAGACAGACATACTAGACCAAAACTCTATTTTTGTAGTGCGCCACTATTAACAAATTTACAGCTTTTCAACTTGTTTCAAGACAAGAATGAAGCTGCTAACATTGCCATTATTGATTGTGTCACCAACCAGCACTTTTCTGTCCAGTTTTATTAACACTTTTACTGGTGAGTGATTTACTCTGAAGGGCCCTTTTTTGCACTGGGGCCCCATGTGATGCTATTTGAGACACTTCTTTTTTATTTGTATTGTGAAAGTGGCATTGAGAAACGTGATTAATCTCCAGTTTAAACACAACACGGAGAAGAGACAAGGTGACAGGTCTGAACTGTTCACCCAGCAGCAGATCACAACAATGACACAATAATAACACTGTATAATAATAATGATTTTCTTATTTTCACAGTTCTTGCCCTTCCACTTCTGTGAAAGTATTTGTATTAACTTTCAGCTACAGTATGAAGTGTTAAACTCCTACATGGTTTATAAATAATGTATCTTCTATCGATCGCAGACAACATTTTAGTAACTTTCTAGAAGAAACAAATGTGATTAGCTTGACTTTATTTATTTGCCCTGCAACATTGCTGTAAT
This sequence comes from Ascaphus truei, assembly GCF_040206685.1. Classification (NCBI taxonomy): domain Eukaryota; kingdom Metazoa; phylum Chordata; class Amphibia; order Anura; family Ascaphidae; genus Ascaphus; species Ascaphus truei. The sequence continues at coordinate 56,622,820 of NC_134487.1, read as the reverse complement.
GTAATATCTGTCTGCACACGCGGCTGCTTCCTGATTTTAGACTTTGTATACAAGTGAGAACTTCTGGTCAATAGTTGCTTAATATTGTGCATTTTTTTGTTTTTTTTGTTTCATTTCTCAATCTGGATGTGGCAGATAGGCTTCTGCGTACAGAGATTCCTCCCGATTCCCTCTGGGCTCTGCTGCTGGGTAAACAGCTCAGAACTGCAACCTTGTCCCTTATCCGTGTTGTGTTTAAACTGGAGATTAATCAAGTTTCTCAATACCCCTTTCACAATACTTGAAGTGTCTCTCCAATAGCATCACAGATCCACGACTAATCCCTTCATTCCCATGTAAAATGTTCATGTCATTCGATGTTTTTTGTGGTTCATTTTGTGGAGCAACACACGCCGGCGAATTTTTTTAGGAATACTATAATTATTATTATTTTTTTTGCTATATAGCATTTATACTGGGATCTTCTGAGCTGAACCACATTAATTTCAGCTCTGGTTACCCCTACTTCCAATGATACTTAACTCCAAATTAGGTGCTGGTAGTTGCCCCGGCTGAGCAAGCAAAGGTTTAAAGCGCCCGCATCACGTGGGCCAATAGGAAGCCGCACCAATGATTTCACGGCTTCTTATTGGCCCGCAGGGCACCGGAGCTTTAAACAGCGGACATTTTGTGAACCCTGGTTGCCAAGGAGAGCAACAACCGGCACCTAATTTGGAGATGAGTATCTCCAGAAGCATGAAATTAACCGGGGGGGGGGGGTTTGTTTTTTGAGTTATACAAATAAATCCATTGTTTGTAACGACAAATGTTAAAAAGGGGATATCTCTATCTCCATCTCTATCTCTATGAAGAGTGAATGCAATTTTAGCAAGGAATGAATTGACTTTTCAATAATAATAAATCTCACAATGGGCAAATCATGCATAGCGGATATATAAAATTGGGTGACACATTATGGCCCATTTACAAAGCAGTCTTCTGCAATAAGATACCTCCAGGTTCTGGAAGCCCACTGACGTGAAAAGGCTATAAGGGGTCTTATGGCAAGAAGACTGCTTGGTAAATTTAACCTTAAATATTTTCGATATCATTTATTTAGTAGAATTTAGTACATCTTTCCTTTTTTTTTTTTTTTGTTAAATTGGTGTTTGTAGGCTGATTTCATTAAAAAAACAGCTGCATAAGGCTGTGGCAGGGTGCAACCAAGTGTGCTGGCGCTCGGGTTGCCCGGGTGATTCCTGGCCAACTAGTTGCGCGCGTGGTGGGGAGGGCGGCGGCATTTCAGGGGCGCGGCTATTACATCACACAGCTGGTTTGCCCTCATTGGATGAACCGCTTATGTGACGCGCCAGCACGCGGCCAAATCAAATTTATTTGTCTCGCCAAGCAGCTATGCGCCGTGCGCTCATGGGCACGCTGGTCAAACACATTGTCGCTCTCAGCCGGGACGAGCCCTAATCTGTGAGCATGATATGTTATCACATGATGTGTTTAGATGATTTTAATGAAAACAAATAGAATTTTTTGCTTAATGTCTTCCTTGTATTTATTTTTTTACAGTATATCCATTCAGCAGGCATCATTCACCGGGTAAGTGACAATATATTTTACTTTTAAATACTATTAGAGTTACCCAAGTTTACTCATTTCTAGCTATTTGGAACTCTCCTGGATGAGTTCAGTCCAAAATGTATTCTCTAACCCAGTGTTTTTCAACAGTGCTTCCTAGGAACCCTTGGGTTCCCCGGCCATTCCTAAAGGGTTCCCTGGGATTTTCAGGTCATTTGACAATTGTACCAAATACAGAAGAATTTACAATGCGTGCGTGTACTGACTGATCTGTGTGCTTGATTTGAAGTGCTGGTTGTTTCAAGTGTGTGCAGTTAGAACCAGAAGCAGTTTGAACAAGGAAGCGGTTAAACAAGGTATAGTATATTGAAGTACAGTTTACTGTTAGTACTTATAAACTTCATAGTTGCTAGGATGAGCAGGATTGAAAATGCCACTCAATACACATCTTGCCACATGTATGTGCACTTGGAGCAGCTGTTCCAAGGAGCATACCGCTGTGAGAAGTGTGAGTGGGTGGTCTCTTTAGAGTCAGAGATTGCTGATCTGAAGAGGCATCTTGCAATATTGAGGGACATTGGCAATCTTGAAAGGGGTTTAGAGCTCAATGAGCAGGCCCTTGCTTCGACTAGTGGTGCAGATGGTGGCGCTGTTAGTGAGGAGCAGGTAGGTAGCTGAGTGACAGAAGGGGAAGCAGGGGCAATAGGGAGAGGCAGGTCGTTTCTGAGCTGACCCATCCCAATAGATTTGCCATGTTGAGTGAAGATATTGGGAATGTTGGGGCAGAAATGGCAAGGCTGGGGGAGACTAATTCCTCTAGCAGCCAGGGTAATAGTTCCTCCAGCACAGTGGGGACTCAGGATGCTCAGATACAAAGAAAGATTGTGGTGGTAGGGGACTCCATTATTAGGAAGGTAGATAGGGCAATCTGTTGCCATGACCGCATGAACCGAACAGTTTGTTTGTCTCCCGGGTGCTCGGGTTCGGCACATTGCGGATCGGGTAGACAGATTGTTGGGGGAGGGGCTGGGATTGACGCGGCGGTATTGGTACATGTTGGCACCAATAACAAAGTTAGAAAAAGATGGAGGGTCCTAAAAAATGATTACAGGGATCTAGGTCAAAGGCTTAAGGCAAGGACCTCCAAGGTAGTATTTTCTGAAATACTACCAGTGCCATGTGCTACCGCAGGGAGCCAGTCAGATCAGGGAGGTTAATGCATGGCTAAGAAAGTGGTGCAGGAAGGAGGGGTTTGGGTTTTTAGAGCACTGGGACTCCTTTTCTGAGAGGTGCCATCTATATTCTAGGGACGGATTGCACCTCAATGAAGAGGGATCTTCTGTGCTAGGGGGGAGAATGCTAAAAAGGTTGGAGGAGATTTTAAACTAGAATGGAGGGGGGAGGGGAATGAAACAGATAATGAACTAAATGGAGTAGAGGAGGATACAAGGGGGTATGGAGGTAGAATGGGGGCAAGTGGGAGTTTGACAAGCAGCGAGACACCCATAGTAATTACAGATAATACCAGAAAACTTCTAAAGACTAAACCAAGTGGGCGCTGAAAGGAAGGAGCAGATAAGATAATAGTACAGGCTAAAAAAAAACTTAAATGCATGCTTGAATTAATAGCTGCAAGGGAACAGTATGACATCATAGGCATTACTGAAACATGGTGGGATGAAATTCATGACTGGACAGTTAATTTAGAGGGTTATTCCCTTTTTCGGAAGGATCGAACAAATAGAAGGGGAGGTGGAGTATGTTTATATGTTAAACCGGATCTAAAACCTATTATAAGGGATGATGTTTATGAAGGGAATGATGAAAATGTAGAGACTTTGTGGATAGAAATTAGCAGTGGAGGTAAAAGTATAAAGAAAATGTTTGTGGGAATATGCTATAAACCACCAAATATCTGCGAGATTGAGGAAGCTAAAATACTTTTGCAAATGGCGAAGGCATCAAAACTGGGTCATGTTTGCATAATGGGGGATTTTAATTATCCAGACATAGACTGGGGCAATGAGATTAGCATTACAACAAAAGGAAACAGGTTTTTGGGGGTGCTTAAAGACAATTATATGACTTAAATTATTGAGGCACCAACCAGGAGAGGGGCAGTACTGGATTTGGTCATATCAAACAATGTAGAAGTAATAACAAATATTCAAGTCCTGGAACATTTGGCTTACAGTGATCATAACATGGTCTCATTTGAAATAAATTATACAAAAACAGATTACTTGGGTTCAACAAAGACCTTAAACTTTAGAAAGGCAGCTTTTAATAAATTGAGGTCTAATCTACAAGTAATACACTGGGATGATGTTTTTGCAGGAAAAATGTAGAAGATAAATGGACAGTCTTTAAAACATTGTTAGAAAAGCACACTCATCAGTGTATACCCTTGGGTAATAAGTATACAAGAAATAAGTCAAAACCAATGTGGCTAAATAAACAGGTAGGGGAGGAAATGGACAAGAAGAGGAAGGTGTTTAGATTCTTTAAGTCAGAAGGGACGGAGACATCGTATCAGAATTATAAGGAATGTAACAAAAATTGCAAAAGGGCAATCAAATTAGCAAAAATGGATAATGAAAAAAGGATTGCAATAGAAAGTAAGGTCAACCTTAAAAAGTTCTTTAAGTACCTTAATAACAAAGAAAGAGAAGAAAATATAGGACCCTTTCAGTGTGAGATGGGTAGGCAGATTATTGGAGATAACGAAAAAGCAGAGGTATTAAACAAATTATTTGCCTCTGTGTTTACCAGGGAAGAGTCAAGTTCAATAGTAGTGCCGCAGGAGGAAGCCACAACCTCCATATTAATGAACAACTGGTTAACTGAGGAAGAAGTTCATAAGCGACTTGAAAAAATTTAAGTAAATAAGGCACCTGGCCCCGATGGCATACATCCAAGAGTTCTCAAGGAGTTAAGCTCAGTAATAGCCAAACCATTATATTTAATATTCAAGGACTCCATTTCCACAGGCTCAGTACCACAAGATTGGCGTAAAGCAGATGTGGTGCCTATATTTAAAAAGGGAGCTAGATCACAACCGGGGAATTACAGACCTGTAAGCCTGACTTCAATAATGGGGAAACTTCTTGAAGGTTTAATACGGGATAATATTCAGGAATACCTAATGGAAAATAAAATTATTAGTAATAGTCAGCATGGATTTTTGAAGGATAGATCGTGCCAAACTAACCTTATTTGTTTCTTTGAGGAGGTAAGTAGGAATTTAGACCAGGGTAATGCAGTTGATGTGGTCTACTTAGATTTTGCAAAGGCATTTGATACGGTTTCACACGAGGTTGGTGTACAAAATAAAGCAAATTGGACTCAGTAATAATATATGCACCTGGTTTTGAAAACTGGTTAAAGGACAGACAGCAGAGGGTTGTCATAAATGGAACTTTTTCAGGTTGGGCTAAAGTCGTGTGGAGTACCTCAGGGATCAGTACTGGGACCCCTGCTTTTTAACTTATTTCTTAATGACCTTGAGGTTGGCATCGAGAGCAAAGTCTCCATCTTTGCTGATGATACTAAATTGTGTAAGGTAATAGAATCAGAGCAGGATGTAATTTCTCTTCAGAAGGACTTGGAGAGACTGGAAACGTGGGCAGGTAAATGGCAGATGAGGTTTAATACAGATAAATGTAAGGTTATGCATTTGGGATGCAAGAATAAAAAGGCGAATTACAAATTAAATGGGGATACATTGGGGGAATCCTTGATGGAGAAGAATTTAGGAGTGCTTGTAGACAGCAGGCTTAGCAATAGTGCCCAAAGTCATGCAGTAGCTGCAAAGGCTAACAAGACCTTATCTTGCATCAAACGGGCAATGGATGGAAGGGAAGTAAATATTATTATGCCCCTTTACAAAGCATTAGTAAGACCTCACCTTGAATATGGAGTACCATTTTGGGCACCAATCCTAAGAAAATACATTATGGAACTAGAGAGTGCAGAGAAGAGCCACCAAATTAATAAAGGGGATGGACATTCTAACTTATGAGAAGAGGCTAGCTAAATTAGATTTATTTACATTAGAAAAGAGGCGTCTAAGAGGGGATATGATAACTATATACAAATATATTCCGGGACAATACAAGGAGCTTTCAAAAGAACTATTCATCCCACGAGCAGTACAAAGGACTCAGGGCCATCCCTTAAGGCTGGAGGAAAGGAGATTTCACCAGCGACAAAGGAAAGGGTTCTTTACAGTAAGGGCAGTTAAAATGTGGAATTCATTACCCATGGAGACTGTGATGGCAGATACAATAGATTTGTTCAAAAAAAGGTTGGGCATCTTTTTAGATAGGAAAGGTATACAGGGATATACCAAATAAGTATACATGGAAAATATGTTGATCCAGGGATTAATCCGATTGCCAATTCTTGGAGTCAGGAAGGAATTTATTTTTCCCCTTATGAGACATCATTGGATTATATGTCTCTGGGGGGTTTAGTTTGCCTTCCTCTGGATCAATAAGTAAGTATAGATAAAGGATAAAGTAGCTGTTGTCTAAATTTAGCATAGGTTGAACTTCATGGACGTACGTCTTTTTTTCAACCTCATCTACTATGTAACTATGTAATGCATGTGATCTCAGACGTGCTATTAGAGAGGGTTGGGGTTCCTTACAATGCATCTGATCTCGGAAGCGCTATTAGAGAGGGTTGGGGTTCTGTAGAATTTCACAATATAACTATATTGTTCCTTAGCCCCCAAAAGGTTGGAAACCACTGCTCAAATCTACGGTATGTTAGATCTGAAAAGGTACTCTAACCGCATGACAGATGGCGTACTTATCTACATGTGCAAATATTTACTTCTCTACATGTGCAGATGTTTACAATATCATACATTAATCTATACAAAGTTGTCTTCCTTATGTTTCAGTGCCAAGCCAACTGTAGATTACAGTATAAAACATTTGCCAATTGTGCAGATCGGATGTGTGTATTCACATTCTATAGCCCAGAGCAATCTCTAGATAAGCTTCTCTAGAATTGTTCATCACCTGTTTTGGCTATTGATCTGCATATCAAGTCACTTTTTATGTCTGGGAGTGGTTATTGAGTTTAAAAGCTCTTCACTTGCTAATTGTTTTCTGTTGTTGCAATACTTTTTCCAACCTGTTATCTACAAAAGTGTCACGTTGTGCTCACCACAAACAAGACGAGACCCCGGTACTGAGATGGGAGTAGTAACAAAAACCAGCCACAGGCACGGGGGTCACGTCCGGAGTGTAGGTTTGCCTTGACAGCCGGGTCAGTGATGTAGAGATCAGAGTAGTCTTTATACTTGCCGAGTTCAACATAGAAGATATCCAAAGCGTAGAAGGTACTTTTGCCAAGGTCAGGGTTGGAGAGTGGAGAGTGGTCGAGGTACTTTTGCCAAGGTCAGGATTAGAGAGGAGCGAGGAGTCAGAGATAGCCAAGATTAGGAGCCAGAGGGTGGGGTAGTCAAAGCAAGCCGGTTCGGTACACAGAAGATCAAACTGGAACAAAGCAACAGGACAGGAACAGCAAGGGTGAACACGGGTAACAAGAACCTATGCTCAGCCAATGTGCCTATGACATTGGTGAGCATATATAGGCTGGATGAGCCAACCCCCATAGGGAGTGGAGCGGGGGCGCGGCCTCCACGGTAGCTGTGATAGGTCCAGGGCTCAATGAGCAGGTGTAGCTGTTTGTGCAGCTAAAGAATGCATATATGAGCAGGTGCAGCTGTTTGTGCAGCTAAAGAATGCATCTATGAGCAGGTGCAGCTGTTTGTGCAGCTAAAGAATGCATCTATGAGCAGGTGCAGCTGTTTGTGCAGCTAAAGAATGCATCTATGAGCAGGTGCAGCTGTTTGTGCCGCTAATGAATCTTGACACAGAGCTTGGGTGCGTGGCGTACGTGTCGCGTGCGAGCTCCGCGCGCAGTCAGTGCGTGGCACGATCCGGGGGCAGAGCCTGAGTCCGCGGTGTCGGATGACGCCATTTTGTCGTGCATGCTGCGCGCATTTGGTAAGGAATGCGGTCCGTTGGCACCCCGCGCGTGCGCGGTGGGGCTCGGGACGGTTGCAAGTCCGTAGTCTTTACAAAAAGTGACCCATGTCGTAATTTATTTCTTTTTTTTTTAAAGTACTATACTGCAAAATGACACTGAGTTGTGAAGCAGGGGAGCCTGGTTTAATTCCCAGTGTCTGCTCCTTGTGACCTTGGGCAAGACACTTTATCTCCCTGTGCCTCAGGCACCAAAAACATAGATTGTAAATTCATCTGGGCAGAGACTGTCTGTAAAAAAATCCTCTGTACCGCGCACAGGACTGTAATTTATGCGCTCGGCGTCCCATTGGGAGGAAAGCGCTATATGAAAGTTATTTTTATTATAAACGTAAAGCATAGGCCCAAAAAACAGGTAAAGGCAGCAAATAAAAATGTAGGCACACTTTATATTTAGTAGCTAATTTTGATACTCCATATTGTCAGTACTCCTGTGTATGAAAGAGAACGGATATGTTTACCTTTAACCTCAACATTTTATCACCACCTCCGCTTTGTTTACAGAATTAGAACTGCCGGGTTCCTCCTGTGCTGACCTGCTCTATTGTATCAGGGACCCTTCCCCCGGTGCTCCAACTCGTAAAGGACCTTCCTGGTCGGTCCAATAAGACAAAATGTAGATGAAAGTTGTAAGAGGAGGGTACAAACGGACTTCTACAAACAGATTTAATTACCACAATCCTGTTACTACCTTATTCTTCTAAGGCTGGGGCCATGGTGCGGAGGCGTCCGCACGCTGAGCGTTCAGACTGCCTTAAGGCAGTGATCGTGTCCATGCGGTGTGCGTGCGGAAGCGGGAGGGGGCACGCGCTGCGCAAGAAATCAGTTGAAACTGATTTTTTTTTTTTTGGTGCGACAGGCCGGTCACGTGAGCGGTTTGCCCAATGAGGGCGAACAAGCTCCGTAACGCCCCCCACGGCCCGTCCACCATGGCCAGGGAAAGCACCCCCTTCACGCGGGTCACTTCACAGCCTCCGCACGGGCGAAGGCACCATGGCCCCAGCCTAAGGCTTGACATCAGCTTACTAAATATGTCCCTTGATATTTTGTGCCATTGTGCTTATAGCAACCTGTAGGCATAATATACATAATTATACATTCTGAAAGAGCAATGACATTATACAAATGTGTCAGATGACTGAAACATTAGGCTGCGCTTTTAGTGCCTGGCGATCTCGATGCAAAGCAAACATTGATTTGGAGCGACCAAAAATGTGGAAGCCGGTGAAATTTGATTTTTTTTTTTTTTTTTTTTTTTAGACAGTCGCCACATGTGACTGTCTCTCTAAACCAATCACAGAGCGCTGCCCTCCTCCATGGTGACGTCACTGGCCTTGTCACCAGCGACGTCGCTTAAAACTAAAGTTCAGCTTTCGCCAGTGGCGACGGGTGACGTCATCGGTCGCCGGCGACGGCACTATAAACGCGGCCTTAGAGTGAAGGAGTGAAAGAATCCAAAGTGTGACCTTTACGTTTGTAGGACAATAGGAAATGTCTGAAGGAGGCTTCATTGGCATCCTAATAGCTATTAGAGACGCAAAGGGCAAAAAGCAGTTTTAAGCAACTTCTCAGTGTAATCATTATTTTATTTTTTATTTGTATGCCGTCAATGTCAATATATTCTGTGGCACAGTAAAGCAATAGTTTGCTTAGCAAGATGCAACCGCTTAAGGTACATTAAAATATATATATATATTTATTACCGATGAAATTTTTTTTTCAATTTCCTTATTTCAACGTAAGTGTAATCTCATCTGGTAACTATTATTATAGGCTAAAGTTGTAAAATTCCGGGCATTATTGAAATCCTTGCTCTCTGATTGGTTAAAATTTCGGGTATTATTCATTCAGTAATGGCCGGAATTTTTGGCAGCTTGCCAGGTTTTTATTTCTAGCCAATCAGCTTTTCCTTTGTTAGAACGGCTCTGAGAAAGGGCAGGTGATTTGTCATGAGGCAGGAACAGCTCTCAGACAAGGCAGGGGATTGGTCAGGAGGCAGCAACCAGGCAGTGACTCCTCCTCCTGCCTCCGTGCAGAGTGCTCCACGCTGCCGGACAGTGAGAGGAGGGAGAGCGTGTATTTGTAGCTGCAAAGTAAATGTCTGTCTGCAGAGTTTGTTTGTAGCTGCAGTTTCTGTCCATCTAGTGTGTGTGTGTGTGTGTGTGTGTCAGCAGCAGTGTTTGTGGGTGTAGCTGCAGAGTTTGTGTGTGTGTGTGTGTGTGTGTGTGTAGCGCAGCAGAGTTTGTGTAGCTACAGAATTTGTGTCTAGATTTGTGTGTGTGTGTGTGTACACAGAGGGGGTGGGGTCGCAGTGTGTGGATATAGATAGCTGCAGTGTAAATGTATATAGAGGTGCTTTAATGTATTTACCATTTTATTTTAATTAAAAATAAAAATCTATATAACTATACAAAAGTGTCTATAATTTATGAAAAAAGCCTACATTTAGCCTACAATAGTAATAAACACCTCAGAACAGGGCATTACTGGCCAATAATGCCCTATTCTTCTGGGATTATTACTTAATTAATTCCCTTCATCTCTTTGCCCAAAGATGGCAGTATTATTATTTTACTCAAAACAAAAGATGAGGTGTGGATGAACGATGTGCCTTAGACCGAGCTCATACACTCCGCTTGCTTGCGAGAGTGTGAGCTCCATCTGTGCCGCGCTGCTGTAGCACAGGAGATCTGTGCTCATAGTGTTGTGGGCATTTGAGGACGTGGCGGACGCGTCACGCAGCTGGTTCGCCCTCATTGGCTGAACCAGCTCATGTGACTGACGTCGCGCGGCAGACACTTGCAAACACTAATACTCGTAGCGACGCCGCCACCATGAGCTCAGCCTAATATATCCAAAAGGTTTTATTTTTGTTTAAAGAAATATTTAAAAAATACTTGGGTGTGTCTTTTTTCTTTAATTGGGATGTTCACTTATAACTTATTATTATTATTATTACTAATAATAACTTTATTTCATTGTCTCCTAGTGGGATTCAAATTGCTTCAATTATAGTATAGTGCGCAGTACCCAGCACATAGGATAGTTGCAGACAAAGTCCCTGCCCAGATGAGATTACAATCTATGATTTTGTTGCCTACGGCACAGGGAGATAAAGTGACTTACCAACAGTCACAAGGAGCGGACACCCGAAACTGAATCAGGCTCCCCTGATTCAAACTCAGTGTTATTGTTACAGTCAGTGTCTTACTCACCGACTACCTGCCAAACATGCCCTTGCCTTGAACTCCTTCACCCTAGAAGCTGCTGTCTATGCACTCACTGTTTTTATTATCGTCTCATTTGTGAACCTCCAGTTTTCTTTGTCCTCAGGACCTGAAGCCTGGAAACCTTGCAGTAAATGAAGACTGTGAATTAAAGGTATGTTATCATCGACGTATATCTGTAAGAATCACAGACTGTGCTGGAAACTATTCTTGGGTGATAACGAGGGACTCGTTCAAAAGAAATGAGATTTTATGAACTGAAGAGATAATAACTTGAAAAACAATGTATATGATGATGTAAGATTGTGTGGCTTGAGTTTACCAGAGAGCCCAAAAGTGAAGTGTTTTTTACGTTGGGCATGGCATTGGCATGCTGAGACAAATTGTGATTTTAATATTACATTTGTGCCATCACTTGGCTCCCCAACATTGCACTCCTCAGTTTCATGTGGTGGAAGAGTGGGATGGACTCTTATTTAACCTTGCCCAATATTGCCCTGCCCTCTCTTCGCCACTGTTGATAAGTAGTGGTGGAATTGGAATATACAGACTGCCATTTACTCGCTGTGGGGTGAGGAAATTATATAGAGCTGAAAATATGCACACTTACAAGTACAGATGGATAGATTTTTTTTAAATCTAGTTTGCTGTAATTCTAGCCCTCCAGGCAACAGCCCATCTTCTTACCAACTCAATTGTACATCAATAATGATTTAAGAAGTTGTTGAGCTTCCATTCAGTTATTTGTTTATGCACAAATGTGACAAAGTGCTCTCTTTCCTCTTTCCCAGGCAGTTACTGTATCCGCCACTCCACCCCCCACAAACAATTTGAGGAATATTACAGTTGCTGTATGTACCTAGACCAGGTTTTTTTTAATTTAATTTAAACAGGGCGTCCTAGGAACCCTTGGGTTTCCTGGGGTACCTTTTGAAGGTTTTCCTTCCATTTTCAGGTCATTTGAAAATTGAACCAAATACAGAAGCATTTACATGCCTCTGATTTCAAACACTATTAGAGAGGGTTGGGGTTCCTTATAATGCATCTGATCCCAGACGCGCTATTAGAGAAGGTTGGGGTTCCACAGAATCTCACAATATAATTATAGGGTTCGTTAACCCCAAAAAAGGATTAAAAAAATAAATACTGACCTAGACATTGAGATACAATTAGTTTTCCTAACTGACATACCTGCATCTCCCTACCACAGACAGGGATGTTAAAAATATATGTATTTACTTTACACCCTTTAATGTTGCACAAGGGGAAAGGAATACGCTGTAAAGTTGTGAGACTAAAATGTGCTGCTGACATCTCATTAAAATTACAATCATTGTGATCAAGATCTCTTCAGCTTCTGTATTATGAAACCATGTTAAAACAAGGATAGTATATAATCTGGTCACAATAACCGTTCTTTCAAAGTCATGTCCTTTGTACATTTATTCACCCTTTGAGCATTCATCTTATCCAGTTATTGGGCACAATTTGTCATTCTCATCTGAAATCTTCAAGCTACATTTTATTAGGAAATCTTACATCGTCTGTGAGGTGTTTCGGGTACTTGTAACTAACAGCATCTGACTCTGACCATCTTGGGGTATGTGCTTAACATTGACTGCTTCTCTGAGACCAGAGAGGGTTCTCATTTTGTATGCATTAGTGTGGTAACATGTAGTAAAATGTTATTATTTTTTTTTAAACAGTTATAGCAAGTCACGATATTGTTTGTGTATGTAAAAATGAAGTGGTACTTATGTTGTTGTTCAGTACACAAAGTGACAAATACATGCAGAATAAAGTTGTGGAAGGGAAATAATACATAGGTTGATGTACTTAAGGCTCTGTTTAGCAGATATTTATGTTAAACTAAAGACACTAGGTTAAGTGCAAAATCCATTGTACTGTAACACCAGGGAAGGTAATTGTTGATGAAGGTTGGCCGATGTTTTGTGTAATGCCAAAAATGATGTTGATCATGAATTGCTACCACATTTATTGCATTGTACAATCCAGAAATGTCCTAATTTGCAAACATATTCAATGCAAAGTAATATTAGTGGGGCCCATCACTAACAG